>NC_043991.1:11640869-11940869 GCF_902150065.1 Myripristis murdjan | reverse complement strand
GGCATCAAAGCTTGAGAAAGTGGTGCTGTTCCTGTGGGCACTGTGAGGCTATGCCAGCAGAGGACGAATGTTTATGTTGTCAAGTGTGGGGCATGTTCCTGCCAGATATTCTTCATTTGTCTACAAATGAAACTGCAGACAGAACAAAATGCTGTTTGACCATGCCCAAGGATTTTCCTTCTCTCATTAGCTGTGCTGGAGGCGGTCGTACGCATGTCCAAAATAAACTGGAGGATGTGACCCAGACCAGAGGCACCAGATGGACAATTATTCATAGACCAAGTATAAGAAATAATTTGCTTGTAGTTTGTATGTGATCTGCATGTCATTTCTTCATCTATAGGAATGTCTCCAATGAATGAGTAATTCAATGATCAATGTCTCACAAATCAATGGGTAATTTGTACTGTATATTTTTCAATAACCTAGGACCCTTGGAACAGTCAAGGGTAATTATTATTGATATTTTGTTATTACAAATCACAGATTTTTCATTGTTTTTTAGTCTTCTAACCAGTGCAGACTTAAGGTCTGCTGCATGATGCTGGGGTGGGCACTCAAAGGTGAACGTCTTGGTCATAGTGATAGGAAAGAAAGAAAGAAAGAAAGAAAGAAAGAAAGAAAGAAAGAAAGAAAGAAAGAAAGAAAGAAAGAAAGAAAGAAAATGTTTGAATCTGCTGTTTCACATTGATCCATAATTATGTGCTGTAGTTCTGTCCAATATTTCCTGTCATCCTCCACAAAAAAAGATTTACCAGAAGTAAACTCTCCTTAAAATCCCAGAGTGCCTGGTGGAGCCTTTTATATCTTTTGGTATTTTGCTATCTTTTGTTTTTTCATCCCTCTCTATCATCTTTCCTGCCCTACCTGGTCTGTTCGCAGTGGCCCTCTCCTCACCTGTCCTGTTTCCTGCTGCCTCATCAGTTCTGAGGCTGCAGTTTCCAGGATCTTGTCGGCAGTGCTTTGGTGCTAGAACTGATGGGAGTGCCGTGCTCTCTGCCGTTCTAAGCATCAGTCATCTGAACACTACGCCTCAGGAAGGAAATCGATCTCCTGCCAACTTCAGGAGGGAGAGGGAAGAGAGAGTGAGAGGAGCATGAGAGACAGGGAGAAAGAAAGAGAAACACAACCTTGCACCTGCAGCTCTTCCCAGGTAGAAAACTGTGATAGATCTTCTGTCAAAACTAAGAGAGTATCAGTCAAACATTTCAGCAGATGGGGCTTTACAGGCTGAACACAGGCGGTATTTCCATGGAGGCCAATCACTTGAACACCTAAGAAGTGCCTGATTATGCCTAACTCTGTGTACAAATATAGCATTGACTCAAGTTTCAGTTTTTCTGCATGCTTGTTGCAATAATATTGTGCTACTTCTGCATCACAAAGAGGATTGCATTAAGCTTTTATGTAAGTGTAAGAGTAATGTAAGTGTTGTTTATCATGCTATCCTTATTGTACTACTCCGCCAAATGTGAAACAATCCACCAGGTCTGAAGCTAAAGGGAAATGCAAGCTGTGTGAAGCACAAGGGATGAACAGCTGTTCCCACGGTGTCAGATATGGTAAAGAGTTTCAGTGGGGTCACTATCTGATCATCCAAGACAGAGTCCCCTGTCAAGAAAACTATCTATTTCTATCTAATTCAGCCAAATCTGATTTTTTTTTTTTTTTTTTAAATGTTAAATTCACCTTAAATAAAGGGACACCCATGCACATCCAGGATTGGAGGTACTGGTCAGCATGAGAAAAGTCAAAATCACTTCTTTAGGTCAATGCATGAGAACCTGCATGAAATGAAACATATTTGTATCTACTATCATGTACATAAATGCATTATTTAACAGGTAAATAAGTCCATCAAACCTCATTTTTGCACTGTGCAGGGTCCTCTTGTGTTTCTAAAGATACAACGCTGGAATATGTGAAATTAACATGGCTTTTACCCAAGGGAAGAAAATAAAACAGGAGGATTCTATAGACATAGAAGTAACGAATTTGTTCTTGACCTTCATTTACCAAAGGCTCATTGACTGGGCAAGTAAGCTTTTTTCAGCAGCAGTGCACTGCAGTTACACTCTACCTGAGAGCTCCCTAATATAACCACAGTCATTTACTGTGAGTGCCCCAGTCAAGAGCAACTCAGCAGTACTTGGTGAGGGAAGGGAGCTCTTGAGAGTGGCAAAAAGTTCCTCATTCAATTTTGTTAGCCAATCTGGGATTCAAACTGGTGACCTTCTTGCCGCAAGCCTCCTTCAGTAATACATTTAAAAAGTTCACAGTGCAAGTATTGAGAAAGTGGGATGAAGTTTGTTCTTTTCTGCTGTTATAGTTGTTTTAATATGACTTCAGTATAGAGGTCAATAAAGGCCCATGATACAAGGCTGGCAGTGCAGGCTTTTGCTGCATTCCTCTTTCAATGTTAATTCCATATTAGGCCCTGAATGAGGCAACAGAAACTGCTAACTGTCCCAATATTGTACTGTTGCCTTTGCCTGTGTCCCCTATCTGGCCACCAACAAAATCCTTTGCTATGGTTAAAATTAAGCCAATAGTTGGCCCACTTTCTCTTTGCCTTTTGCATTTCTCCCCCCTGCATCTTATCCTGTCCCCAAAACTCAGTGAAATACACAAGCCTTTTTTTCTAAGACTGCACTTGATGATTTGGATGTGCATATTTTTTCAAACTCCTCAAAAAGCAGCGTATCCTCTCTCTCTCTCTCTCTCTCTCTCTCTTTCTGTGTGTGTGTGTGCATGTGTATGAGTGCATGTGCGGGTGCGTGTAAGCAGGTTTGTGGGAAGCAGGAATTCTGGAGCTAAAATGAAATAATAAATATGTAAATGCTCTGCCGTCACTTGCTGGGTTTCCACGGCAATATGCTGGCTGGCATCCAGCCGTACCTCTATTCCAAAATTCATACGACACAGCATGTGTAGCATTTGTGTGTGTGTGTGTGTGTGTGTGTGTGTGTGTGTGTCTCTGTGCAATGAATGTATGTATGTGCACATGCATGCACACACTATTAAGCATGTGCACTTGGGCATATTTCAGTCTGTATATGCAAGTGTGGGACTGAGTGTGTGTGTGTGTGTATTTGTGCTAGACAGACAGAGAGTGGAGGCGTGTGTGCGTGCATGTGTCTGTGAGAATTAAAGGAGATGTACACTGTGTGCTGTATTGTATGCTCTATTGTCAATTTGTGCAGTCTAAGATCCGCATGTTAAGTGGAGCAGAAGAGGCATCTCTCTGTGTGACAGTAACAGGGCCTCTCTGCCTCTTGCTGCTGAGCTTGAAAAGCACATGACACACAGAGACACAATCAGATGATTTTCCACAAGAAACTGCAGCCTACCATCAGACTAAATGTACAAGGGGAAGTGAACAGATACATATTGAGACACAGTGTTTGTATTAACAGGAGGAGACAGACTTAGACTCAGAAATACGAACACATACTTCCTGAGACAAACTCCCAACATGTACAGAAGGTGACAGGACAACTCAGGTTCAACCTGAGCCTGGAGCAAGGGAAACAGGGTCAGCTTCTCCTTATTTTTTTGAATATGGTACCAATATACTGCCATAAGTGTGTAAGGTCACACACACAAATGTGTACTTGGATTGAGAAAAATGCGTTGCAAAATGTAAATGTGTAAATACTTTTGTGAATGTGTGGAAAGACTTGAATAACTGTTAAACAATAGATAAATAAATAAATAATTCACAGAAAAGTATACTTGTGGATAGATATTCTGCTATTTGTGTGTTTTAGCAGTGTCATTTCCCTGGGCGTCACCTATTTGACTGGTTTTGTGACAATATGAAGAAATTAGAATCACTGGATCCTAGTATCAATTCAAGTCCTCATCATTACTATTCTGATCATAACATCAAAAGCAAAACTGACCCTAACTAAATGCTCATACTCTTGAGACAAATCTGCCCACGGCGAGGCAGGCAGAGCTGTATATTACAGTGCCAAACTGAGCTGGTATTCATTCATGCCGCTGAAGTTCTCCTTCAAAATATTCTTTATTTTTGTATCTTTTTGCCAAACAAATGCTGTCTGTTGAACGATGCCACGAAACACATTGCTAGTGCTGTTGTTGCCATAAAATAAACAAGTTAAGTTATTCCTGGTCTATCATTTGCCCAAGTTCCCCTAGTTAATGAAAATTGCATTGTATTTACTAGCTACACTGAGACGTGGAAAGCGTGACTGGACTCAGCTCATTTTGTGTTATTCTTGGCAAATCTTTTCAACTCATTAACGTTTTACACTATGCTGTCAACCAGCCTTTCTCAGCTAGGGTGCTGCGGCACCCTGGGGTGCCATTTGGCTCCATCAGGGGTGCTATAAAAAAAAAAATACTGACGTCACTGACAAAATAAAATGGATTAAAATGTTAGAGAACAAATAAAAAGCAAGTTATGCAACCTATCATGAAAATGTAAATGACCTTGAGATGACTCTTTCCCCATCTGACACTTTCATATTCCCAGTTCGTCAAATACCGCGGCTTTGTCACACCTGTTTCGCGCCTGGTACCGGTGCCAAAGCTACCCTTTGGCATGAGGAGGAGATGCATCGGGCTTTCTCACTTTTAGTACATGTCAGTGTCATGTGGTTAGGGTTAAACACCAACACCACCTGGTTATGTTTAGGGAAAGGTTACGTTTAGGCAACAAAACTGTCACAAACAAAAGGGATGCTGGAAACAGGAATCAAAGTCAAGTCTAGTACATTAAAGTCCTGTGGCTTAGATGTCTACCATCCACCCAGACCACCTGCCTTTATGTTGTTTCTTGCTCTTCATACAACATCACCAGTGTCTCATACTGACCCCAAAGGGTGTCTTTGGCTTGAGTGCCTTTTGGCATCGGTATCAGACCCTGAGTGGTGTATTTGGGCGTTGGTATCAGACGCAGAAGGTCATAACTTGCAGTTCTGCTGAAGGACTGGATATTTATTTACATTTGAGTTAAGAGTTGGGGTCTTTAATGATCCCAGGACATCCACTTAATCATCACTTGTAAGACTATAATTCCAACAATTTCTATTCTCACTTTGGACATTAAACTCCGCAGCACAGCCAATGATAAACCAAGGACTCGTTTCTGAGTATAACTTCTCTCTCTTCGCTCTCTCACTGTCTCTCCCTCTGCTCTCTTTGTAATTATTTTCCTTGTATCATCATGGTTAATCATTTTAATTCTCTACTATCTCTGTGCCCTTTCTCTGTGTCACTTTCTCTCTCTTTCTTCTTCTACCTCTGTTTCCTTATCGTTGCCTTAATTATTTCGGTGTGTTCTTCCAATGTTTCTTTTTCATGTAATTTTATCTGCATCACTTTTAACCAATCAAATCTCTCATTTTATTTTTCATTGCTTTCCAGTTTCTCTCTCTCTCTCTCTCTCTCTCTCTCTCTCTCTCTTTCTCTCTCGGAGTTAGCCTTTGTTAATAAACACCTCCAGAGCTCTAGGGCTCTCCTGGGCTTGACAGACTGACTCAGTGAAAGACATTAGAATGATTTATTTTCGACATAATAGACATGTAATATTAGCAAGTATATAATATTGCACATTCAGAGGAAATGACTTGGACGTAACTGAAATCCAAAAACAATTATGACTGACAAAAGGTTGAGGAATCGAGGCTATGCTAGAAACTGTTCACTTGCTCTATTTAATGAAATACTGTTATTATAATCGGCGGTTATTAAAGCCCCCCCATTCTGACATGGCTACCACTTTATAACTAAGCAGCAGTTAACAGTTTATAAGCAAATAATGAACAGAGATACAGTTACAAGATGGCGGTGGTGATCACTGTTTAATTTTCCAGATTTTTTTTTCCAAATCATTTTTTATTTCAAAACATCGACAACAGACTTCAGCGTTGATTGCAATCTGGATTGCAGCAATCTAAACAATTTTGTTGGGTCCACATGTTCTCTCAGAATGACTTTTTAGTGTTAGTGTTTAGTTTTATAACAATTTTAAAACTATGTGATCTCCCTCACAACAATTTACAGAGATTAATTTAGTTAAATTTTACATACAAGGCCCTAGTAAGAAAATAAGTAGTTATCACAGAGAGTTAAAAATTCCCAACCTTGGTTGTGTGCATAGGCTATGACAGTAATTTCAAACTAAGTTTTCGTAATGTCCCACTGTGACCACTCTAATTACCTAAATAGGTGTGGAGCCATTGTGCAGCTTCTCCTTTTTCCTACTCAAGGCAATAACTGCAGTGTCACTGGCCAGACATTCACAAGCTCACACACACACACACACACACACGTTAGTAACCACTTGCAAATTGGGAGAATTAACATTAGGTTGCCTGTCAGCTATGTCAATTAGCAGATAGTCTTCAGCTGGTTTATAGGGTTTTAACATTAGCATTTCAGCTTAGTTTATCAGCTGTGAAGCATTTTTCTTGCCATCCTCCACCTGGAAGAGTGCAGAGTCAGCTACACAACAGCAGCCCTGGAGATCGTTGTGCCTCAGTTTCCACCTCAGTACCGTGATGGACATACATTTACATGCATGCACACAAGAAAACAGATTATTGTGTGTATCCGGGTTATGGCAGGAAATCGGGCAACATGTTTACATGTGTTACCCTACTCTGATCACTCAAAACCCCTGTATACATGCACTTCCAATAATCAGCGGAGAGAACCTGCCAGCCAGAATCTTATGGGGATATCCTTGAGCTTCACCCCCCAAACTCCAGAGGATAAAATCAGGCAGCAGCAGATGTGTTGTTTGTTTCCTTATTATATTTTCATCAGAGGTAATGCTGACATAATTTTATTATGTATTATTCAACAACCATGCTGTCTTATCCTGCACATGCACGCAAGCGAAAAGCAGTTCAGAAATCAAACTAAGGGTACACATGGGTCAATAATTGGGTTTCACCAGCAGAAATCTTGCTTGCTTTTATCTGATTTCTCTTCCCCTCTTCCCCTCTTGCCCCGATTATGGAAACCAATGTTCTTGTTGACATGGTATTTGAGAAATCAGATAATTGCCTGCACATGGCAAATAACCCGATTAGTAGAGTGCTTGTAAACACAGTGAATGACTGAAACACACATTTTGTGGGTGGAGGATTCTCTCTGTGCCACCTTGCTGCCCAGTGCCTCTTTTGCTTTGCATTCTGGTAAAATTTCACTGTTGCATAGCTGATTCAGGCAATGTTTTGAATGTTAAGGGATGAGTAACATTAGTTTGTTTTAATGAATAATCTGCATTGGATTTTTTTTTTTTTTTCAACATTAATGACATTTCCAATTACAATCTGCTGAAGAGATCATGATTTCACCCCTGGATAGTTCTTACTTCAATCTAAGCTGGACAGGTTTCTGTGTGTACAATCACATAAACAATGCCATTATGTTGCCCTCATTTTTTTGCAGGTGACATAGAGCTGTATGTGCCAGTGAAACCAATGATTATACTAATTTTGTTGTTGTTTTAAATCGCAGCCAGGACCAGCCCTAGCCTTTTTGGAGCCAGGAGCCCAAGACAAGATCCACAAAAGGAGCCCCTATATGCTCTGTAACAATGGGAACAGCAGCAACAAAGTTTCTTTTATTTCTCACTAAAAATAATTTTGAAACTATTAAGGAAAGTAAACAAGAACTTAAAACAGCACTTAGTTTTAAAATATCGTGCACAACATAATGGAAAAATAATTGCCCTTTAGTTCAAACATTATAAAGTTAACCAAAGGTGCTTTTCAATAAAGAGGACAAATATGTAAGGAAAAGTTCAACAGTATATAAATAATGAAACGATAAAGAATGCACATAATAATAGCATAAAATATCAACCTCAAAAAACTGCAACCTTTTGAAAGTCAATATACAAAAACTGAACTGCTGAGAGTGTGGACCAATCAGGTGGAACAGAGAAGAGCAACAGGTGCGACACCCACCCAAATTAAATATGCCTACCTCTGCCTTCCTCTTCATTCAGCAGATCCTTGAAATAAATGGTTTGGGATTTTGAAATCTAGCCCTTTTGTCATACTGGTTGCTCATGTAGTACATAGGTTGGTTTCATTTTTGCAGTAGTCCTTCCTTTTTCCCCATATATGATGCACCGATCCCATCTTCAGCGCAAGTAATGGGAGACAAAATCCACAGTTCTGGCGCACAAAATACATTTTAGCCAAAGCTGACATCATAATTTTGTGAATTTGAGAGCTTATAAAAAATATCCTAAACCTTCAATGCTGTATTCAGTATTAATGGATTCAAGGTGGGTTTCCTTAGAAGTGTTGATGATGCTGTCGGCAGGCGGGGAAAACGACATTGAATAGTGAGTTATTAATAACAGTAAAGATGGTGGAGGCAGACAATATCCTTGAACAGCCATGTAACAGTGGCATTAAGAGAACAGGTGGTATATTTCATACAAATGACCATCTCAAGTGAATCACTGAGTAAAATTTGGGGCACCCTGATGGCTCACCTGGTAGATTACGTACCCTATACCAAGGCTAAATCCTTACCACAGCCATCTGGGTTCAAATCTGAACCAAGTCCTTTGCTGCATGTCAGTCCCTCTCTCTCCCTTTCCTTTCCCGTCCCTCTCTCTACTACCATGGTCAAATAAAGCAAAATGCATAACCAGCCTTTAAAAAGAAAAAAAAAAAAATGCCTTAAGGAGTAACAGTGATAGCAACTAAATCTTGGGTGGTTGAGGGGATTTGAATCATTATATCCTAAACTCTGGAAAAACAGTGTCAAGAATTCCTCACACTTTTCATAAGATTCTTGTGGAGGGCAGCCAGAGAAAGGATTAACAGTAGAACTGATCACATTTGACTGCACTCTCGAATGACGACAGGTTTGTGAAAGAAAAACCAGAGAAGGAATCAGCTCTCACATATTTAACACCATTATGATCACCACACAGTCCTAAGAATAGGAATATACTGCTAAATAATTCTTTGCTGCAGATGGACTTTGACATCTCAGGCAAAAGTGGAGCTTTAGAGGAGCCGTGACCCGTCTGACACTACAACAGACACTGACAGATAGATTTTCATAGACATTGCTTAGGTGAAATAAGAACTGTTGATCCAGTGGGTCATGAAGGAGCTCTGGGCCCAGACTTGGGTCAAGACATTTTTTTATTTATCAGCATTTGTCTTGAAGTTCCAGGTGAGTGGGCCTCAGCTTTTAGTTCTGTTTTTTGTAAGGGAAGTTATCATTCACAAAAAAGCATTTCGGTTACTTTTGGGGAACATTCTCTGATTGGATTAGTTTGGCTTGGTGCTAAATATTAATACATATCACAAACTCCACTCATCAGCATTGAAAGATGAACACTAAGAATAAGAAAATGACTCTCTTAATACTTAATACTTAATCAGTCAAGAGGGAACCACATTTTAATTTCATTATACAACCTGTTGTATAATGACCAATAAACTTCCTTGTATCCTTGTATCCTTAGACTCAGATCCGTTAGGCCATGATTCTGTACATAGTTCATACTCCAAGGCAACATATGCAAGGATTTGTTTTATGCTTACACATTATTTGCAGGTCAGTGTGTATTGCAATGCACATGTAGCACCACATGTTACATTATTTCTATAACAAAAAGATTCAGGCACCAACTCTCAAAGGAAAGCCGATGTTTGAAGCAGATGGTATCTTGGGACCTCGGTATGAATTCCTCTACCAGATTACAGAGGGCATTAGCTTTCCTGTAACAAATGGTCTGCATAGCTGCCGTCATAGGCTGGCAAAATATCTGCTCAAGTGAAAAGGTTGTAGAACAAAACCTAAAATTACTAGGGGTTATTAAGGTAAGGGGAAAGCAGATGCATGCAACACTGGTTTTTGTACGCCTTCACTGTGTTACTCATGCTCCACTTGAAATAAAAATAACTTTTAACAGCAATGTTGAAGTGGTAGTATGATTTTGAATTGGTAGGGTGAGTTAAGAGATTTCCCTTTGCTTATGTTTTATTTCTCTTTTAATTTGGATCAATATTCAAGGAAGCTGGATGAAAATGCTGCTATGAGTAATTGCTTCCAAAGTTAGTTTGGCTGAACAACATTCTGTCATTGTCTGTCCAAATACAAAATCTACATTACATCAACAAAGTCGCATTTACAATTAATTCAGAATGAGATAAGTAATTTATACAGAAATGCCAGCAGATGAGAGAGAGGGGGACTGATATACAACAGTGATTAGATTATAGAGAGAGGTAAACTGTGTTGCTGAATACACCGTAGAGAGGTAACAAAGATAGATAAACCCTCAACAGTTGGATTTACAGTTCGATTTTTGGTGCTGATACATTTTAAATTTTAGAGTCAATGCAGCTCTGGTTTGGCTGGATATAGCAATTCTACATTTAAAATGGAAATACAGTTTTTCATCGTATCAGTCCCTAAGGCCTAGAACAAACTGAACAGGCAACATACACATAATGGAATTTACACCCACAAAAAGCAACAACAGAGCCCACGGTGCGGCATAGCTTTCACTGAGGTACAGTAAGAAGGCACTACATCAATTTGAAGTGACCTGCTATACTAACAAATACGCTAAAGCGTTTTTAGGAGCTCGAGAGGTATGCGTTATTGGAGTGGTGCAGAGGAACAGCAGATATACACATATTTCATCAATCAGTTCCATCTGGCATTTCCTTTTGGCTAATCCTGTGTGGACATACTCACAGATACAGCCACAAACTCCACCATGGTAAGATATCACAACTATACTTCCTTAGCAAAACACAGAGTGCATCACAGCTATAAGAGGACATGCTGTTGTTGGCAAACTTGCCTTATGGTTATGACTCATTTAATAACTCTGCTTCGGCAGTAATTGATTTGAAATTATTTGAAGACAGCATGACGCATCCAGCAAATGTTTGACGAAGTGGAGTGAGTGATTTCTCACAAATGTGTTCTCAAATTAATGAAAGCTCACAATACACAAAGTTTCTACAAGACTGTCAGAAATGCATGGATTTTATTGGGCATTTGTTTTGTGATAAAAGTATCACCAGATGGGACCATGCAGAACCATATGGTTACACAGCAGGACACAAACTTTGAGGACACAGTATCTTGATTCCAGAGATGTTTCTGCAGAAAAGTGAACAGTCTTGGCAGTAATGAGCACCATCACAAGTTCTGTATGAATTCTCTGTTTTCTGTGGCTAGGGATGACAAATTTTTACCAAAGCTACCTCAGGGACATTTTATTACATTTTAAATCACAAGTGGGTGTTAGCACTTAGGAACATGACTTAGTGGACTTTCCAGTGAAACTTGAAACTCATGAATATCAAAACTGAATTCAGCTCGTCGACAGGCTCAAGCTGTAGCTCTCTGCCCTCTTGCTTTGTTCCATGAGCGCCAATAAAAATTACCATCATGGATAATAAGAAAAATATAATATCTTCAATATAGAGATTTTATTTTCAGTCACATGCCAATGGTTTTTTTGTGGCTACTGTGGATTCTATGCATTCTGTTGTGAAAGAAAGAAAGAAAGAAAGAAAGAAAGAAAGAAAGAAAGCTGGAATTGCAAAAGCCTATGCAGCAGATCACTAACTGTAGTTTGCCTAACAGATGGAAAACTCTCTTAATTTCACATCCATCCATCCATTCATCCATCCATCCATTTTCCATGACCGCTTACTCCTATTTGAGGCCATGGAGGGCTGGAGCCTATCCCAGCATGCACTGGGCAGAAGGTGTGGAAACACTCTGGACAGGTCGCCAGGCCATCACACGGCTTCTGATTTCACAGATGCTCTTATATTTATTTTCACTCTCTATGAAAGAAAATATTATTAAGCGCTCCAGTGCAGAAATTTCTAAGCGTTCTTTTTGTTGGTTTGTGTTAAGCAAAGGGCTGTTGGAGCACAGGGATAGTGAGTTTATGTATCTACACCACTAACCTACCTACAGCAGAAGCTACTGCGGAAATGTCCCATGTCACACTGTGATACAGCACAGAGAGGAGAGCTTTTACCTCTCATTTGTCCCATCTATAGTACTCATCAAGTTTCTGTTTCTTTCTTTTTTTCTGTTTGTGTCTGCAAAAAAAAAAAAAAAAAAAAAAAAAAAAAAAGGGTTAATTGCAGTATATAGTTAAGCTACAGTTTGAATATAGTCGAGCTCATTTTCATGTCAGTTAACTTTTCAAATCCATCGTGTCACAGTTTTGCTTTGGTCAGCAAAATGTACCCACACACTGAACAGGAGGATTGTAGGTAACGTCAACTGTAAACAACAGATGGAGGAATTATATGTTTTCCCTGGGAGTGAATGACTTGTTTTGCAAGGAATTTGACGCCACTGTGATATAATTGGTTTGTGGGCCAGTTTCTGACAGGTGGTGGTCTGCAAATTAGAAAAGACAAACAACACAGTTCACTGTGGTGGCTGTGATGTGTGAATAAAGCTCAGTGGCAAAACCACCGACTGGAGAGCAAAGTTGAAGATGTTAAGCAAATGCTCAAGGGTCGTGCTGTTGGGTCGTTTCATTACTCATTGTTTTCCCGTACCTTGCAGCTGAGGGCTTTGTAAAACATTGTTATAGAGATTTCAAATCTTCAGTTATAGTTACTAAGAAAACAGAAGCAGATGAAGTGGGTTTAAGATGGATGATGGCAGGAAAGACCTGGGTTTGAATGCAATTCATTCAGGTCTATGCATCACTCCCCCCACATGTGGTGATGTAATTGAAAGAAATAAGCGTTGGGGCCTGCTCCTCCTTTTGATCCAGGTGGTGAATATTGAGCTTTCACATCTTGTAACCCATGGCAAGGCATTTTTTTTTTTAAAGCGTTTGATTCATGATCACCACAGGCCATTTAAATCATTGTTTGCTGTAAAGAGACTGATTCGCACTCGGGAATCAGTGCATTCAGATGCATGGCTCACTTCCTTGTATGTGTTATAGAAAAATTCAAACTAAATATCATTTAAAATGAATCAATAAATAAATAAATATACTGTGAGGAATTTCAAAAACCTTGCAAAATGAAAACATTTAATAAGGTAAAGCAGCAGCATTTTACAGAGAGAATATCTCTGAGTCGTAGCTTGGAAAGTGATGAAATATTGTATAAAAATTATATTCGAACATTACATATGAATTTAAATTCAGGTGTTTCATCCACCAGTAGATTTAAAAAGAGTACTATATTAAGATATGTATTTATACTGGAATACATATGGAGATAATATCATCATAAATGAAAAATGATGAACATATTAAGTCCTACTGTTTTATTTTCTCTTGTCTGAGGAAAGCTGACGTGAATAAATTGCTACATACATTCATATTTTTTAGTTCTGTGTCTCAGCATCCATTTCATGTTTTACTGTAGGCTGGTGCGTGCGTGCGTGCAAGCGTGCGTGTGTGTCAGAGTGTGTGTGTTCAAAATTAGTATGTTGACGATTTTGTATGTCAGCACTCATTCATTTTACCTTCGGGTATTGGGGTGTGTTGTGGTGGGCAGGTGGAGCACAACACATTGTCCCTCTGCAGTTTTAAAATGGAAATGTGGCAGAGCTGAAAATGTCATTTACCAAAGTGAATTGTGCATTGGTGGCAACTTCAACAGTTATTATGAAATTATTTTCCCTCTGTACTGCTTTTGCCATTTCCCAGATGAGCGCTAGTGAGGTATTCGGAGAGTCATTCATTTCCAGGAAGGACACTCATTCTTCCGTGAAGTATTTGTGGAAATGCAGATGATGTATTGAAACACAATCTTGGGACAGTTTTTGTCATTTTCTCCACTGAGTGTGAAGTTAATTGGGGTGTGGTCTGAGATAATGATTGGGTGTATTGTGGTGTCAGAGGCATCTGTCATCATTGTGTTGCTTGTGAAGAAGCAATCACATCGTGAGAAAGATTAATGGACTTTGAAAAAAAAACTGAACTCTTTGGATATTGGATTTTCTAGCTGTCAACTATCCTGAAGCCTTTTAGTCTGAGCACTGATGCTGTTTTGTTTCATGTCTGAGAGGTCAAGCTGAGGTCTGGGGTGTCTTAAAATGTGCACAAAACTCCCTATTTCTGGACTCTCAAGGTTGGAAACTACGCCCAGAGAAGTGCCTGAAGGTATGCTGATAAATAATAAATAAATAAATGAATAATATATGAAGCCATGTTTAAAATCTCCATATTCAAGATCACAACCTGATAAACTTGTAAGAGACAGAAAATTGCAAAGACACAGCTGGTGTTACGAGAGAGCGAGAGAGAGACATGTCTTAAGGCCAGATTATGCTTCTGCGTAAGCAGAGCGTATGGGGGTTGTGCGAAGCGTACAAGGGTTGTGCGACTGCCGCAGCGCCTTGCCACGCACCTTCGAAAAATTATAACTATGCAGACCCCACGTAGCCCCCAATGCAAGCCCCCCACTGACAACAACAGCTATGATTGGTCCGCCGAACTACATCATTTCCGGCATTTCACCCCTCCGGAGTCACATCCTGTTGTTGTGCCGGCAGCGTCATTCTTAAAAGAACTGCTGTTGTGATCGCGTCTCGACTCGTCGGTTGTTTTCAAATTGTTTGGAAAGTTTGGGTCATGCTGGATCTGGATCTACTGCTGCTCCTTTTAAAAATGGCGCTGCCGGCACAACAACGGGAGGAGCAGCGACCATACGCCACAGGGTCTAAGTAGGTCTGCAGAAAAAAAAAACAAAAACAAAAAAAAAACATAGTGTTATGGCGGAGAATTGCTTAGCGTTTAACACAGAGGTATGTTGGGCACACACTATCTGCGTGGCAACTGCGTGTGCGTTGCGTCGAGTGTCCGCAGAACCATAATCCGGCCTTTAAGGAAAGACAGACAGGTAATTATCAGTCTTTTTCCTAATAAGGCCTTAAAGGAGAAGACCTGTCTGTGTTTTTTATCTGTGTGGGGATATTGTAGAGTTGTAAAAACCATCAAACACACACACACACACACACACACACACACACAGGTACACCTGCTCCATTGCAGGTGACAGTCGAGGAACAACCCTACTGGCTGCACACAGAGATAATCAAAAAATACTGGAAAACCATCTAATTAACAGCCACGGCAAGGGGAGAGCAGCTGATGATGAGTGCCGATTAGCAGATTTCTGGAAAGTTGAGATGACGAAGATGTGCCTGTCAGGATCTATCCGCTTGAATGATATGTTTATGTGCATCTGTCTTTCGGTGTCTCTGTCTGTGTCTGTGTCATTAAAAAGGACTTTGAAAGGCAGTGACAGCCCAGCGAGCAAGAGCAGTAAAAACACTCATCGTGGCTTTCTGTGAACTTCTGTTATCAAGACGAGAGGGGATGGCGCAAGAGAGTTGGGAGAAAAATACAAGACAACAAGCAACAAAAAAAGACACTGAAAGGGAAGAGAAAATTCTTTGATAGATACAGAGATCGAGGTTTAGATGGATATATAAGTGTGAGTAAAAAAGGAACAGTGACAAACAGACAAAGGCAGTGAAAATCAGGATCTGAGTTTCCTTGCCTTGTGTTTTGGACATTGTGCCTTTTGGCCCGCTGGTTATTGCAACTTCAAAGAGTCTTAAAATGAATTCAGCTTCTTCCAGAGTTAGCCACGCTGTGCATGACATCAGTGTAAAAATAGTCCTTGAACTGGGCAGAAATCTTCATCTCCATCTTCCTCATGGAGAGGCTACACTAGAAGCATGGCCGTCAGCACCGCATCAACTCACTGTCGCATCTGTCCCAACAACCTAACACCATTTATATCTCACAAATACAGTGCACCTCATACATCGGGTTGTTGGTATCGCTGAGGGGCAATTTTATTTCTGAATCATACAGAAATTACTATGTTCCCATATAATGGAAATTTACTGCTCATGTCTGCTTAGTTAGTATGCCCTTGATTTATATCTTGAAACCCCCATTACACCCAGGCAACGTCTACGTTCTTGTTTTAGGTTCCTGTTTTCAGTGAAATTTCTACGTTTCTATTTCCATTTCTACGCTTGTCTTTCCTTTGTAATGAACCCAGACAGTGCAGCGCCTAGACCCAGACAACGGCCCCGGTCTGCACGCGTAAACTTTTGATGAGCTCTTTTCTTTTAGGAACTTGAACTCTTGACTAGAGGGACTTGAACCTTTACCCCGAAGAGCTTGAATTTTTGACTTGTCTCCTTTACCTAATTTGGAAATGCCACGTGCCATCTGGGTTCAGACAGGATGCAGATTTGTTGAACTATTGTACGATATTTTCTGTATAAATGTCTCTGCTTGTAACCACTCTGCGGGACTTCCCTGCAGACTGCCTTGCACTCTGTTTGGTTCTCCCCTTGATTCCAGATCCTTTATTTGACCATCTCAGAGAAATTTCCACGACACCCACTTCATTGATAAGTTATTTGTGGTCCGAACTGTAACTGTGCGTTACAAGACAAAACAGTCGAGGACCAGCAGCAACCATAAAATTAAGGAAAAGATAGACTAGAAATCACTCGCGAGCGCTGGAGGCTCTGTTTATAGAAAGAGGAAGATAAAATCATGAGGGAGTCAGCTTACAGGCATATTATTACAATTTTAATTGAAACTCTTCCTATTGTCTAAAGATATTTAGGCATTGTATAAGGCAAAGAAAGACAACTTTAACAGAGTTTGCAGGCATTTCAGACACAAAATGTGTGCAGTGATCTCCAGTGTGTGTGTGTGTGTGTGTGTGTGTGTGTGTGTGTGTGTGTGTCTGAAAAGCCCGTTAAGCACTGTGTGTATCTGCAAGGTGTGTATCTGAAGGCTGTGATAAATACTTGTCTTTTTTGAATTATACAGTGGCTTCCCTCTCAAATAGGTTTTGACTTTGGATTTTTACCTTTTTGGGAACCCTTCTTCAGTTATAACACAGATCTTGCTAGTTGCTTAGCTTACTTTATCTTATCCCTTCATCAATCAGCCATCCTCGGCATGTGCAACAATGTATGAAAACTGTTATATCTGGTTTATAAGTGTTTATTAATGATTTATGTGTTTACAACCTAATTAATAACATAACTGTAAACCATTCATAAATCTTGTATAAGGGTCCTGCTGTTACACTGACACACAGTTCACTTTGATTGCAGTAGTGATAGACCTTAATAATCTGCTGTCTCACAAAAACAAACAAAAAAATGTTTGATTTTTTTATTTGATTCCAATAAAAAGGAAAGGAAAGGAAAAGCAACTTTAAGAACGTGTGGTTTTTGTGCTCATTTGTGCTGGAAAATGAGAAAAAAAAGGAGAAGGCGAGACACTGCACTTTGAGGGGGAGCTATTGGGGAGACATAAGCAGCATGCATTGTTTGTTCTGCACAAAAAGCTGGAAGTAAATTGTTAAGCTCAAATAATGTGTTGTCTTTCAGCTTCTGCCTCTTTTGCCTGGCCCCTCACAAGCTGCCATTGATCATTGCAGCTCGCCATTTTGATAATGTGTCTGCGTAGCTCACAAGGGATGGAGATGGTTTTGTGCTTGCAAAATCAAATAAGTTTGAAAACTGCAGGACCTTTGGAAACAGCTCAAAGACTGGGTCAGACTGCAGACTGCTCTCTGAAAACTTAACAAGCTTCAGTGGCAGCGACAGACACAGAGTTGTCTCAGGTATGATTATGTTACATCAAAAGATAAATAGACTGACAGATATTGATAGCTGGATCCCCCATTGATAGACCATAGAGACACAAGCTAAGGAAATAGTTCAAACACAAAAAAAAAAAAAAAAAATGCCAGGGAAGGGTATGAAAAACCATGGCTATCAAAACAGAAAGGGGTAATATCTTACAAATAGGTGAGACAAATATATCAAGCATATAGAGAAAGTGGGAGAATGGATGTCGAATGAATTAAAAGAGATAGTGAATAAGATACAGAGACATCACAATAAAAGAAAGGGAATCAGAGAGACAAATAGAGCAAAAAACAAGAGTACGGAATAAAGAAGGCAGCAGCGCAATAAGGCAGAACCAGAGAGTCGCACCGCCAAAGTGCTGGAGACAGAGGGAGGAACGGCACCCTGGGGCATCTTTTACCAATTTACTTGACAAAGAAAAATGTATTGGGGATCTCAGTAGAAACACCAAAACAGAGTGCTTCCCTCACACTGAGACAAACCTGTGTGATTAAAAAAGTTGTGGATAGACCCAGAAGCAAAGTTACGCAGCACTTTCAAAACATTAATTATCATCTTGGTGATTGCTCTGCTGTGTTTAAATAACGATAACTCTCATATGAGCTTAAATGAAGTTAACTGCAATTACACTGAGAAGCCAACTTCCACAACAGCACTCCACGGTTAGAGATAGGGATGTTAAGTTATTTTACAGTTCATGAGTGAACTCTTCTGACACCCTCATGCCAAGTTTAGATGGAAGTTTACCAAAGTGACACATAACTTACTGCTTTCCAACATTCATTATTGTCTGTAGGAAACGATTTAATATTGCTGAGGGGGAGTTTTGTTCACAGCTAGGAACTGTCACAATACAAACATAAAATACATCAAAATGAGAACTGTCACTGGGAGAGCGGGACTCCAGCAAAGTCAATGAACGTGATGTTGTTATAGACATATTCCAAATACTTGGAGTCATGACGCATTGAAAATATGTTTATTTAATGTTTCATTCTCGACATGTTGAAGACAAACTGATTCAAGACAAAGCACTTAAAGGGCAGGTGTGCACCATACATGTTGTGGACGTTTTTTTTTTTTTTTTATAGCTTGGGACAAAACGTGTCACTAAAATATCCGGCTGTAATATTGCAATACTTGCAAAGTATTACCATTGCACAGACTGTAGGCACTGTCAGCTTGAGTTCGTCAATTGTGTGAAGTCATGCAAGCGGATCCTGCATTTCAGTTCCCACCAGCAATATGGTATAGGAAAATAAAACCCAGACTAAATCATGTTGTGTAGCACATCTGAAACATGGATTTTATTGCCTGCCTTTTGGTCTCTATTGGGGTTTTGAGGGGATGAATGGACAGCTCCTGTAGGCTTTAGTGCACTTTATGCATTTAAGCACATTGAATCTACACCTATGTTATGAAATGTGCTATATAAATAAATTTTACTTGACTTAATGCACTAGTCTATGTAACATGCTGCTTGTTGGTGACACTGCACAGACTATTTATTGTCACAGATGTTGGTAGCTATTTGTAAAATGCTGATCGCACAAAGGCAAAGTTGGGGAAAGTCACTAACTCTACATGAGCCTATTTTGGTGGTGAAGGTTGAATGGCATATACCTTATGGCAATCCACAACACAGTTAGATAATCAACACTGTCTGCAAAGCATGAGGACAGTTTTCCTAATAGTCCATGTTAATCAGGGGAAGTTAATTTGAGTGAACAAAATGAGACACTTTGCTGATTAAAATGAAAGATTTATTGGTCATGACGAGATATTGGGGAAAGGCTCCCGCGGCTGGTTGGCTGGATTTGAATAGGTGGAGAGGATGATTCCCATGAGAATGGCTAGAGGATTTCCCCCCTGTGTAGCCCTCTGGAGCCTTTACACTGGTGGTTGCCAGGGTGTAGCATAATCTTTTTCACAGTTATCTGACTAACTGTCTAATCCTGCTTTGTGGAAAACCCTTCAGGTGTACTTAATATTTCGCGCACGGAGCCTGCAGCACAGATGCATCTTGAATCAGCAAAAAGGCTAACTTTTATCTTTTATGCAGGTTATGTATAAATGCACAGAGACTGAACTGTAGCTTTTGTGCATGACCCAGCACACCGAATCTGCTGCTGTGCTGCACT
This sequence comes from Myripristis murdjan, assembly GCF_902150065.1. Lineage (NCBI taxonomy): Eukaryota > Metazoa > Chordata > Actinopteri > Holocentriformes > Holocentridae > Myripristis > Myripristis murdjan. The sequence continues at coordinate 11,921,061 of NC_043991.1, read as the reverse complement.
CTTACAGGAAATCTCATCGGCAACAGATGAAGGGCTCTAAACTAGCATCTGTGTCATGGATTAAAGTAATTAATTCTTATCCTGATAAAAAGGAATATGCTGTAATAATGCAAAGGGTTAATGTCTCCAGCACTTTGACTGTGTGACTTTCTGCTGCTTTATTGTGCTGCTGCCTTCTTTATTCCCTACTCTTGTTTGTTTTTGCTGTGTTTGTCTCTTTCGCATGTAAACTACAGAGCTGTGCCAACCTAATCTCCCTGTGCTTTACATGGAAAAAGACACTTCTGCTGTGTGTCAGCTGGCACGGGGGTGACTAGATAGATAATGACAACTTTGAATGATGAGCTGTGAAACTTGGAAACGTGAACTGTGTAAAGTGAAATCTGAAATGTGAAATACTCCTTGAAATGCAGAATTCTTGTTGTAGAGAACTGCCAAGAGTAGTCGGTAGGTCTACATGTAAAAATAACTTAACAAACAAACAATAAGCAACTGCAATTGTTATACTCAATGCAGGGCGGTGACATGATGTCCCAAAAATTGATGCCTGTGTAAAAGTCCCCAAAACAAGCAAACCTGAGTTAGTCTGTTAATGTAAAGTTTATTTAAAGAGCACATTCAAACACAGCACAAGCTGACTAATGTGCTTTACAAGAGGACAGCAAAACAAAAAGGGTGTATGCTGCATAAACAGGATTTACAATTAAAGCTTTTTGGTTCTTTTGGCCTGCACAGAGCAGAGGAAGGAGGGGCTCGTCAGGAGAATCACCACTGCATCAGATTTTGCCACCGAGCCACCCTTCTGATATCCAGAGACACCGACAGCACTTTGAGTCATCTCACCTACTTGACTCACATCTCGCTTCCTTCACATGACTCACATTTGTGCTAAGAGAGCAACTCTGGGTCCCACCCACCGGCGAACGCTCCTCTTCTAAAGTACAGTGCTTACTTGTACTCAGCCATGCTCGCGCTTCAAGGGGAAAGAAAAGATACATACCTCATTTGCTTTTGCATATGTTGGAAAAGCAACTGATCTAATAAATGTGTGCCAGTTCCAGGCTTTTCACAAAGTGTGAAGTTGGAACATACACGCCCCCCCCTCTTCTAAATGTGTAAATTACAACCATATTGACCATAACTCCAGTAATGTTGCAAAGGGAAAGTGTATGGGAAAGTAAAGGGAAAGTAAAGTTGCAAAGCACTATAATTAATTAACAATTAACAAATGCATTCATTCATTCATTCATTCATTCATTCATTCATTCTTCTTCTTCTTCTTCTTCTTCTTGCATGATAAACTGCTACACCAATTTTTTTTTCATTTTATGGGTTTTTGGAGGATGTGTGCATTTAAATTAGCATTAAAATCTACACTCCATTTGTGTAAGCAGAACCGCTTGGCAAAGACAAGGTTCTTTGCATCATCATGTTTAATACATAAAACATTTTATTCAAAATGGTCAATTGAAAGCCCCCACAGACAGATAAAAGCACTGCCGACTTTCCATATAAGCCATTTTCCAAGTACTTTTACAGTACAGTGTGATTATGTAGAAAGCGCTTTAAAAACAAGGGGAGTGTTTGTGAAATGGAACAAGTAGTTTGAAATAATGTTCTGCACTTGAAAATGTCATTTTAGGAATCACAAAAGGTTGCACATATTGTGCAGAGAGGGCTCTATTCTAATCATTTGTATTCTACTCTATTGTAATCTGAACTGCATTACATTACATTATCCCCTTTAGGAAACGCAATCATTGCAGCAGCAGTGGAATATGAACAAGAATAAAACACATGAGTGATTAGACACAGATTCTCAGTTGACTATTTGACATATTAAGCACAATACTGTTCTACTCTGCTATTATTCTTCGCTCTGTTCTATTCTAGGCTCAATTCATATCGGCATTTTAAGCGGCACAAAGCAATTTCTAACCACTAGAGGGAGTTGATAGTTCAAACTCTGTAAATGCACAGATTCAGTCCTGTTTATGGGCTCACAGTAATCGCTTGTACAAAACCGAAAATTAAGGGAAAACAATGCTTTTGGGATAAAAATGACTCTCATAAGGCTCTTGTTGGACTCCTTGGATTATTTTGTCTTTGGCCTCCAGTTTGAAAATGTGCAAGCTGCAGACTTTCATCGACAAGATAAACAACTGTTCTCAATGAACTTTTTCTGCCACCAAAGTGCTGATTGCAGCGACAGAGGCACTTGTGCAATTGATCTGGAATTTGGATGTGCTTATCTGCAGAATGTGTGATTTCAGAGAAGTGTTGAATGAAGTGGAAGAGAGAAGGGGGGTGAACTGGAGGGCAGAGCAGGAACTTATTCAGGCCGATAAAGAAATGTAGAAATCTACAACCAGGAAATTACAAAAGGGTGGCTATAAATTGTATGGTGGAAAGAATCTCACATTATAATGGGTCATTTTATTGTAAAAAATGCATGCAACATTGCTTAATGTAGCTTTAAGGACTTCTGTTCATGCCAGCCACCCACTCTGGCCACAGTGGCCTTACCATACCCCATGTAGTCACAGAGTCTTCTGCACCCCGTAACAAAATCAATTCAGCCTGTATCGTGATGAAGAGAAAATTACAGCGACACATAAAATAGGGTTTCCCTTCACGCTCCTCCACTTTTACTTCCATCATACCAGAGTCTTTTATAGGGTCTACTTTATTGACTTAAAATCAGTTCAAGATGACTTGGGACTTGAGCCACATCCAGTCATTCCCTCAAGGAGAGGAAGCGTGAGTGAGAAGTCTGTAGAAAGCTGCAGTGGCCACAGAAATACAGAGTATTCTACAATACAGCAGACACTTGATGGTGGGAAAATATGAAAACGGTACGTTCAAGAATTATTTCAGTGACATTAACTGTTACAACCCTGCAGGTCAACGTGTTTGAAATCTCCATTTTTCGCAGGGGCGGCAGCAATGCCAGAAATATTTTCCAACGCTGCTGTTGTTCAAACACACTACTGTAGGAAAATTGTCTGCGCACAAAAAACAATGTTGGGCTTTTGAATGCAGACCATTATTCTCCTTTTATCGTCGTGCTCCATTGGTTCTACATTCCAAAATGGTTTCTTCAAGGGATTGAGTGTTATGGATTTTCCCTGCACGCAATTGCAACATTGAAAACAGAATAGGAATAATAAAACCGCGAAGAGAACAGAAAAAAAAGAATGTTTTCCAAACACAAATACAATTCACTGGCACTGAGGCTGCAATTGTGCAGTTGTGCCGCAGATGTAATCAGGGTAGGATTAGGAGACATACATGCTCGGGTCAGAGCTGCTGTTATCGGGACCATTCAGATCACCGTTCCACGTTCTCTCTAAATGAAGTGGGTTCTGCGCCACCACACAATGACAATGCAGTGTCATTGCCCTTGTGCAGAGGATGTGCAGTCACCTTGAGGGAATACATGGAGCTTTAAGTGCATTTGGTTCCTACACTTGTTACCCAAGTCATCCGCCAGCCAATATGAGCCACATACTGACAGTTCTCTGCTGTCATTCACGCCACAGGTGGACAGAAAAGTGTTCAATCTTATTTTCTCCTGCTGGGAGGATTAATATTAATGTCTAATTGGCCAACATATCATCCACTAAAAAGTGGGTATGTTTATGTGGATATGTTTATGTATGCATTGCTTGATAAAGCAAAACAAATACCAAAAACCTTTTAAAAAATCCTCTAATGATCCAACAAGTCAGAATGACACCAAATGTGGAATTCAAGCTTTTTTACTTGAAAGTAGCTAGGGAAAATAAATAAATACAGTTCTTAGGTTTGACACACACACACACACACACACACACACACACACACACACACACAAACGAGTTGCTGATTAATTACTGGCCCAGTAAACCATCAGCTTCAGGTTTGCATGGTTTGCATAAGATTTTTAGCCAAAAATGGCACTGGACTGGATCAGAGAGTGTGCTATAATAAGGTGCCAAAGCCTTAAACTCAGCCCTGCTGACCCATTAGGTGTAGAGTGGGAGAAACTTGCACCACATATGTGGCTGAGCACACTGAATAATCTTACATCCTAGGCCCATAAAGTCCTCCTTTATTAATTTCCCCCCAGGTTGGATTTTTTTGAAAAACATTCAGATTTTTTTTTTCATGAAACCTTCAATCATACTGCCATCAAATATCCTACATAATAACTTGCACTCAGTTTAAGTGAGAGTAGCCTTCTTCTTTATGATCTAACGCAACACCCTGCACCACTGAGTCTTTCTCATGCAATAAAACCCATGACACTGCTGCTGTGCCGCTGTATTTGTTATTATTATAGGCTACTAAGGATGTAGTGCCATCAGTACTACTACTGGTAAAGAAAAAGAACAAATTCAAAATGTAAAGGTATTTGTTTAAAATGATCTTGTATTTCCTTAGAATCTTAGTGTGCATACATGTGAATGTGTACAAAACATTTAGTGATGAGACCATTTGAGATTAAATTTTTTGCTCTCACAGATATTCTGTTTGCTTTGGTTTGAACCAGTAGAATAGTTGCTTCACATTCAAAAAAAAAAAAAAAAAAAAAAAAAAAAAATCAAAAGAACCAAAAGAACCAAAATGCATCAATAAAAGCCATGTGGGATCTGTTGACCTGTTCGCCGGTCAGGGTCAGAAATGTTGCTCCATGTCAGCACATAATTCATTTTGTTCCCATCCTGCTAAATGCTAGCTACTAATGCTTCCAAGTTGCTTCCTCCAGTTCTTTACTTACCAGCTCATAACTTACAGCGGAGCTACGGTGGTGGCTAAAAATGCATGATGCTTCCTGGTGCTGGGTCAGATCGAGGTCACTTCACATTCACACCACAAACGAACTGCTCCAGAGCTCGTTTGTAACCATTCTGCGCGAGAGCAGCCGCCTCAATGGGGTCTCAGTTCGGTTGTTTTGGCCTGCACCTGAGTGTGATTACCGGTTTCACGCCTGCACAAATAAACTGCAACAGGGGGCAGGCACACATGGCAGGTGTAAAAGCGCCCTGAATGAGGACTAAAAGCTAGTGTAAGTGTTTCTGGACATACTGTGCACTCTTTGCTGTTCATTTTTGTGATATTCCTAAATTTGGTGACATCCAACCAAAATCTTATCAAACATCTACCAACAGCCAACCAGTGAGTTTTGGCTGAATGCTGTTAATGAGAACAATGGTGATTTCATGCATTCGGCTTGACAAGAATTCATTTGCGGAATGTAAATGACAAATGCTGTCACTACTTGTGCACATTTTAGGTGAACGATGTGTGATGATGAACCGATAGTCGTGCAAAATCTCTGTGCATGTCGCAAAGAATGTAAGACTCAGGTTTTCTGTTAAGCGCATTTGAGTGAGCAGGTTGGAGCTCAGTGTCTTGCTGCATCAGTGAAATGTCTAAAATGTAAATGCAACCTGTTGGTTTGTAGTTGTCACACACTGGAATCAATTTTTAAGTCCAAAAAGTAATTTCACGCTGATTTACAGTGTCCAGGTTTTGGTGATGTAGATGAGATCCTTCATCCTCAGTTTCAATGTTTGGAAGAAAATGTAAATTTCTATGTGCCCCAGCTGGGTGTAATTGTTCATAATCACTAATAACACACCCGTATTCCTTTGTGGCTCAATGGGCTAAGCATGGCAGTGACTCTGCAACAAGGTTTGACTGCCACTGGGGCTACCCATCGTGAAAATACATGCCCTTATAACACTGTAAGATTTTGTTTTTCTATAAAATTGAACCACAAGAAACACCAATATTACATTACGTTATGATAAATGGGACAGCATATCTGAGGGGGTGGTTTTGCTTTTTTTTTTTCCTGGGAGAGGCAACCTAAGCATTAGTGTGATTGTACCTTGTACTCTCACTCTGTCACAGTCAGCTGCAGGCAGCGAGAGGCATAGATTCTTGTGTGTGTACGTGTGTGTGTGGAGAGAGAGATTAACCAGCGGGATGCATCAACTTTCAAACCAGGTGACATTTTTACAGGTTTTCTTGAGGAGTGTAACTAGAACTGCAAAACATCAGGAGATTAGCCCAAAGGCTGTGATATAAGTCATGTAGGAGAGTCTGGGAGCTTCCTCCCAGGGGAAAAACTTGTTGATTTTCATTTACTAAAGACATCCATCTGGTATAATCTGTGAGACGACATCACCTAAAAGCCTGGGGAATTGCAGTAAAATAAAAGCACTGTGGTTATTTTCATGAAAAGGCTGTCTTAAGTGAAACCAAAGATGCTCTCTTGAATATTTGGTTTTGGAGATCACTATCAAATTTTATGCTGGATGGGTCCATTTCCTCTACCCACTAGCAAATATAGTGAAAAAACAGTGTTGGTGATTTTCATTTTTTTTTTTTTTTTAAATGCCATTGTTCACCATGTTTTTGAATAGGTTGTGTCATTCTTCTTTGTTTTCTGAGGCCCTGTGTCCATCAGTTCCTTCAGGAGCAGAGAAGAAGCACTTTTAATATTAGTTCATTCATTTTTTTTCTGCCACTAATGATGATGTCACCCAATCTAAATGTCCCACCTCGTTTTTTGTGATTTGTCAGTTCATCAAAAGTGACACTGATGAGCACGTCAGCTGCACTTGAATGCTTGACTGCTGCAGGCAGAAAAAAACACTAAAAAAATAAATAAATAAATAAAAAGACACTGGCATTCAGAGCTCAACCGCTCAAAAGCCACCGAACACAATTTAAAAAAAAAAAAAAAGGATGGCGATGCTCCGAAAATAAACAGGCCCTCACCAAGATCCTCCATTGTTGTGTGCTGTTGCTGTGAAACTCTTTTCAGGCACTCATTTCAGGCAAATGGGGGGATTTAGGCATGAACGCACAAGGTCAAAGGCAGACACAAACTTATAACATGTAATACATCCTATTTCATTTGTTTTTGCTACATAAAATAGTTATGAGATGATTTTTTTCAGTGTTTTTATTCAGTTTGTTTTGAGTTTTTAGCAAATTAGGTCGATACACTTTGGCCCCAAACTCAAATGTGTGATTTTATTGAAAAGGCGGAGTGCTATCACTTAGTAGCTGAGGCCTCACCACACCCCTGTTACTTTATGTCCCACAGTCTGACCTCAAGTACTCTCCTCTGTGTGTGTGTGTGTGTGTGTGTGTGTGTGTGTGTGCGCGTGTGTGTGTGTTTGTATGTGTGATTATGCCTCCCTCTTTCCATCTTTTACGTCTTGGTGCTGGATGCCAGATGCCAACCCACACCCCCCCCCCCAAACACACACACCTCACCCCACATACACACACACACACACACACACACACACGCAGTCTACAGCCAGAGCCTGTAAGTATGTTTATGACCTTCAGTCTATGGACAGTAAAGAACAGGAAATGTTTTCCTCCTCCTCTCACCTTCACACCCACGCACACACACACACACATGCACACACATGTGTACACACACACACACACACACACACACACTCCCTCTCTCTCTCCCCTCCTAACTATCCCTCTGTCAAGCTCTCCTAATGTACTTCCCTTTTCTGTTTTTCTGTGTCTCTCTTTCTTCATCTCGGTCTCCAACCCCTCTGTGGCTTCTGTCTCTCTCTACCAAAATGAAAAAAAAAAGGACATACGGAATTTATTTGAGTTTACTTTTTTCTTTAATATATTTTCTGGACCACTGGATTATTGCTCTTGTGCAAAATCATGGGAGCCATGGCATGGAAAATCCTGGAATCTTTTTTTTTTTTTTTTTCCCAGTGTAATGCAGTATCAGTGGTGTTTCCTCAACCCATGCAACCTGCAAGCTGCAAACTGCAAACTGGGAGAAAAAAGTCAATTCCATAACCAGAATCAGAAGATTTTGATGTGATAAAGACAGTCCAAAAAAAAAAAAAAAAAAAAGTGTCAGTTTTACATCAAAATTACACATCTTATGTCATTTTGAAGATGGGACACAGGTTGACTGTGAACAGAGATGAAATCACATTAAACACAGATTTCTCTAACAGACAAAACCCTAACCCTAAAAAAATAGATTAGAAAAAAGCTTATGGGGCTCTAGTTTCCCGGCGCAGCGCGGGGTGGCGCAGTGAGGCGCAGAGCTAGTTTCGACCGGTGAAACGGCAGAGGCGGACAGTCTCCAAGTTTCGCAGGCGGAGGTTCGCCGAGATGGGAGTGGCGGCGCAGCGGGGGGAGGTGCCGACAGATTCGGCTTGGCGCAGTGACAGTTTCGTGCCAAAAGGCTTCGCCGAGGTGCGCTAAAAGCTCGCCATCTGAAACCACGTCTACTTTCAGCGCAAGGCGGAGCGGAGCCGGCGCAGTGGAAGTTTGGCTGGCTGGCGCACATCACCAAAACCTCACAATCAGCACAAACGGTGCCAATCTCCTTTGATCTGACATCAGCTGTGACGGGACAGTTGATATGGAGATATATGTATGTGCTGATTGTGATCGTAGCATTGAATAGTGTTTTTTGTCGGTATTTATTGCATTGTTCATGTGCCTGACATTCCGGAAGCCTGCCTGTGAGGTTTTGGTGACGTGTCGCACTGCTCGCCAGTCTCCGCTCCGCGCCTGTCTCCTGAGCTCCGCTCCGCCTGCGGCAATAGACCTCCATGTCAGCTGTGTAAACTTTCATTACACCTTCGCGCAGCGCATTTTAAAGGCAAGGACAGGGGCTCATTTGATTGGTTACATGTGAATCGGCTGTGTCAAACCCACTCCACGCCTTCTCTCCTCCCTTGCGCCGGTAGGAGGGACGGCGGAGTACTTGCGCCACCGAGAACGGCGTGCCAAACTTGGAAAATCCACCTGGCCACACCCAGTTGGCGAAGCGCATCTGCGCTACGCCCCCGCCTCGCCAGGTCTGCGAAACTAGAGCCCATGGTGTATGAACATCATAGAAAACAGTAAAATATAATATAAATGAAGGTTTAACACAAGGCTTACAGGTGTATTGGGAAACATCTTGGTTTCTGAAGGGTTTCTTCAGGGGTTTGTCTGTTTTTCAATCCAGGATTCAAACATAGCAAAGTCTTGCCATGATACAGCCATGACTTGTAAAGTCCAATCATCATTTTTCTTTGATTTCAAGTTTGCTTCTGCCCTTAAGGAGCTGTCAGTATTGGGTTTTGCCCCAAGGTATACTTCCCCATTTGGCTCGAGGTCGAACGGCTGTGTGTAGCTGGTCTGGCAAGTGAAGCAGAGACAGATATCTCACACCTTGCTGGACACCATCAACATTTGCTCTTAGGCTCTTCAGTGTAGCACAAGGTGCTAAGGAAGGATGGAAAGCAGACATACACTCACACAGCACTTCTATATGCAAGATGCAGACGTAGGTGGGTGCCTCCTCATTAAGGCGGGAGAGAAGCCTTGAGTGCTGCGCATGCCCCTGTAAGGTAAACCTCCTAAATCACTAAACCTACACTCAATCTGGAGATACAATTCTCATTTAAGTTAGAATAAGCTACATTTTCAAGGAGCTTATTCTACCTTATGTTTGAAAAAGGCTGATATAACATTGTTCCTGGTGCTCGATACTGACACCTATTGGCTGGAGGTTCTTTATATGGAAGAGAACAAAGACACTCATAACCACATGCCATATGGCTTCACAGAGGTATAGATGAATGTCCTCCATTCTTATAACTATAATGACAACCAAACAAGGTTTTAAAAAAAGTAACCTTGCATTTGATTCAGTACTTCCGCCACACTACATGTATAATACCACCTGTCACATGGAAATGCAAGATGCAAACAGTGCACTCCAAAAAAAGTTATCTCACAGCAGCAAGTGCTGACTAACAAATGGCTGGTTTGTATAAATTTGCTTAGGTCTGCAGGAAATCATCAAAATGTAATGCCTAAGTGTTGAGGCCGTGACATAAAAGCTATGACATTACTGCGTGTTTTGCCCAATGACTTTGCTCATCGTGGAGATTCTTGTATTAATTTATCACTTCATATTCTGTCTTGTTTATAATTGAACAAAAAACGCTTCTGACAAAAAATGAGGACACACAAAAATGATCAAGTCTGTTACTTGTCCAGTAGAAAACATCAACTTTACCATCACTCTGTAGTCATTTGTCATTCATCAACTCTGCTATGGAACCAAAGAAGAATACAATGTCAAATTGTAAGCCAACAAAACAATTTGAATCATCATCTCATGTGAGTGTATGTAATTTAAAACATAGTTCAGAAAATAAATATTCTTTTTTATTCTTATTATTTGTCTAAAAATCGCTTATTGTGGTTTTACAATGACAATTAAAATGTCCCAGAACTATCTCGCCTCTGCTATGCTCCATTTAATTTTCTTCACTTTCTAGTAATAGTGGCTTGTGCTCTGCTCACACCCAGACTCTTGTACCAATGAAGTTTCTTTTGATGTAGTTCTGTTGCCATGATCTTGTAACAGGGATTGTTACAAAAACAGCTCCTTGACCCTCCACCCTAACACTTCTCGCCGACACATCTGTTATTTTTCTGCCTTTTCTGCTTCTTCTCTACCTCTCCTCCTCCGTGTTAAATCTCATTTCCACTTTCTTCCATTTAGTGGTGGTGACTGCTGGCCTGGTCATAAACAGACTATTACCACCGAATCTAGGAAGCCTCTTTGATGTTGCTGAGAGCTCAGTCAGTAATGAGGAGGTTTGCTTTGCTCTGATCAACACATGCTCTTTTTCAGTCCAGCAGTCACTGAGTTATGTTTTTTTGATGTAGTTCATCTTTTACCACGACCTCCCAGTTGAGCGCTAAGTGGACGGGACACCAGATACCACGATTTGAAGTCTCCATTCACTATGCGCAGCATTGGCCTGGATAGTAGATGTTTATGATGTGATGTTTTTTTCTGGAAAAGTACAACTGAAAAAATATGATTGTCTTGTATCCAAGGCCTTTACTTGTCATGCATTCACAATTGGACATTTTGCCAGTAATTATATTTAGTATTAACCAATAGAGCACGGCACTAACATTGTGAGGGTCAGGGGTGCAGGTAAAACTGGAGACACCAAAACCGGCAAAGTATGAAACTATGGTACTCCTGTAAAAAATGCAGCTTATCCAGCGGTTACAATGTAAACAAAAAACAAATGTAAACACCATGACAAGGATACTCAATCATTGTAAGTTGGGAAAAATCACAACAAAGCCACGTGCAAACTCTATCATGGTGTTTTACAAAACTATTTCCCAAAAGGCCATAGTGAACATTGAAATGTGTAAAGACCCCCTGCAAGCTTGGGCAAGGTGTGAGCATCGACCTGCACTCAATATCCGACTATAACCTAAATTCAGTCCTACAATCCCAAAGCTCAGTTTCCCCCTCCACATCACAACGCCAGACTGGCAGTTTCAAATTTAGACCTCTTGGACAGCATTGTCAAACAACACGCCGGCTTGATGTAGATAACAGACCAAAAAGAAGAAAAAAAAATACATTTTTATATGCTCAACTTGGTGTGGACAGCAAGAAATTATTTTTAATCAAAGTTAAACTGGGGTTGTAGGGATTACTGCGAAAGAATAGATTGAGGACGGATTATGACAGTAATCTTGGGAACTAATTTCAAGTAGCCTTATACACTTAAATATGCTATATGAAATTCCTACAGTGGCAGCTATGAAAATGTCCTCCATCCTGCATTTATCTGCAAATACAACCGATGGAATCTCTTCTTTTTTTCATTTAATGGTTGATAGAAATGTGTTTTTCAACTTGTCATTGCCTGGACATTCTTTGGACCCTCTATAGCTGAAATAACAACACTCTTTTAATCTGTGGTGGACATGAAATCTATCAGTCAGTATTTTTAAAAAAACAAACAAAAAAAAAACAGATCTTTAAAAAGCAACAATCCATATGAGAAAAAAGGGAATAGCATTGCTTAGAACCTAGATGGAAACCCATAAGGTGCGCTACTTTCTCATTCCAGCAGTTATTTTACAAAAGCTGATGTCACTCTCTTCAAGTGGATTTGAACCTGGGCCACACACAGCTCACAGTCCCTGGGCTTCACAGTTTCAGTTTCACAGTTAGATCATACGACTGAGCCACCACTAACTCTCTTATTTCATCAAATTGAACATTTCAAACAATTTGGTTGTTGTCACCCCCTAGTGCGGCAGATGGCCTTTTGAGAATTTCTCACTCAGTGGGGACTTCACTGGCATTGTCACACACATGCACACGCACGCACGCACGCACGCACGCACGCACGCACGCACGCACGCACGCACGCACGCAGCTGATAGTCATCCCATCTTTTCCAATCTGAATGAATCAGACACTTGAATCAATGCTATTACCAGCCTTCAGGAGAACACTTGATCTGATGCTGCATGAAGGACCTATGTGGCACATATCTGATGAGAATGGCTGACACACACACACACACACACACACACACACACACATGTACCTCAATATATAAAGTACACATGTATTTAAGGAAATACATTTATACATTTATTTACACTTTTTTTTTTTTTTTTTTTTTTTTACATATTGCCAAATATTTAAACAGGACCACCTTCTTCCTTAGAATATAACAAAGTGTAACTATTAATTTAATACTGAAAGAAACTGAGAAATTGTTTTCCTTTTAAATAGATTGAAGAATGTGAAAACCCCAAAACTTTGTTTGGTTTCACAAACAGAGAGATTTATACATTACTGGTGGAATCACACAATATCAAGACAAGTCCTCACTTAAGCAGAGGCAGTAGAGTTGTATGTTAAACCATGATGAAAATAATCCTTTATTACATTGTGTATCAAAGGCTAGCACATCAGGGGGAAAAAAAAAAGTGAGAAAATATGTAAAAATTATGAGATACCAAATTGCAATTGTGAGAAAAAAAATCTCACAATTGTAAGATATTTTCTCTTAGTATGACACAACTGTGAGAAAATATCTCAGTTGTGAGAAAAAAATCTCATAATTTGACTTTTTGTTTTTTAATGTGGGGGAAAATTGGCTTCCATACTCAGCGGTAAAGTATAGTAATTACTTATGTCCAGATACCTGCTAAAATGTTACTTACTTTTCACTTTTCTGTTTTATTATTTCTGTTACATAATCACAGTCCTGCCAGCACTGATGTTGCAACACTGCTTTTCTGCAAGAAATCACAAGTGTATAAAATCATAATTGCAATCAGAAAAAGTCTTCTCTTCGAACATGATATACAGTGGAGGGTTGAAGTAGGAGGCAGACAGAAAGAGAAAAAAAGAGATTTGATGGAGTGATAAACTGCCAAGAAAGGGGAGAGAGAAAGACAGAAAAAACCTGAGAGAGAAACCAAGAGACGGAATGAGCAAGAGGCGATGAGGCTCGCCAACTAGCTCGATGCATATCTGGGTGTGAATTGGCCCCGCTCTTCTCCTCTGATAAGCACCAAATTCTCTCTCTCTCTCATGCACACACACACACACACACACACACACACACACAAAGTATTCATACCAGTCATGAATCTTATATGGTCAGTTTAGAAGGAGTATATTCCTGGCTGATGATTCTGTCATGACTGAATCTCTCATGTCATTTTCTGGCACCTTAACCACTTTAATGCACACACTGAACTATAAACCCATGAGTGCATGGGGTTTTAACACACGATCATGATGTATTCCATGGCAGGGTGTCCTGGTCCGACAGTGTATGGCCTATTATAATAAGGTTTGATCGCTGCAGCAGCCAGTGCTCATCAGTGTCCATCCCCGAGTAAGACATTGGGAAACACAATTCACAATTCACATTTGGCAGACGCTTTTATCCAAAGTGACGTACATATAAGATTTTTATACTCCAACGAGCAAAGATCTATTCAGGAGAGAATGACATCAAGTGCCAGAAAGCTCCAGTTCTGGTCCAAAGGACATGGGTGCTACAAGGTAGTGCAAAGAGGTAATATATAGAGAGCATGAAGTGCATGGAGGAAGGAGGAAAGCATAGAAGCAGATTTTTTTTCTTTACACAGTCCATTAGGGGAGCAGGTGTTCCCTGAAGAGCTGGGTTTTTAGCCCTCTCTTAAAGATTGAGAGGGAAACTGCAAATTGAATGGAGTTTGGTAGCTCATTCCACCACCGAGGAACTACAGAAGAGAAGAGAGAAGTGATTTAGGGCCTTGTTGTGCTGGCAGCACCAGGTGCCACTCCGTGGCAGAACAAAGTTGATGCAAGCAACAACTGGGAGTAGAAGAGGAGATGGTCATGAAGAAATTACCATCGTTTGATTGGGCTTGGTGGAGGCATTCCAGCACTCACAAATGTCCTGGAACGGAGCTGAGAGCGGTGCATTGGGTTTGTGATGCTTCGAGCTCAACTTGATGCTAAGTGTCACTCTAGTCAATGATCCTTCAGCGTGACCCAGCCAATCAAAATGGTCAGAATCTGACCAGGCGGGACTTCTATCAGCAACTTCTAACATGGCAGCTTAAATTCAAGTTCATGAACCACTTGTTAACTAACCAGATGGAGTAATATACACCAAAGTCACTATGGATAAGAATCACAGCTACATTTAATGCCATGTAAAGTAAAATGGATATCATGCAGTCCCAGTTTTGTGGTTAAATGTAGGCTAATGACTTAGGCGATAAGGAGTTAATGTATTAACACGTGTGATTGATTTGAGCACCTCAACGCGTTAATTTGTGCTAAAGAAATTGCATCACACATGATGCAATGCACCTTGTGAGCACAGAGATACTGAGGAAGGATAACAGGCAAAATGAATGACAAGACAATGTGCGGTCCTCTGGATGGCAGGTTTTCTTTCAAGAAGCTTCCCGATGGAGGTGGGAGGGTTAAATCCGTCACCACGGCAAAACTGACTGGTGCAGTGGCAAAATGGATTGCTATGGACTGTGGGTAGGGTTGGGTATTGGTTGGGTTTTATCCGATACCGGTGCCTACTCGGTATTTTTTAAACAGTTCTGGTGCTTAAACGGTTCTCGAACCGGTACTTAAAAAAACGCACGAAAACGCACACACTTTGTCAAAGAACAATACCCTTTTATTTCCAGGGCCAAATTGAACACAATATTAACATAAATATTCATTCATTCATTCATTCATCTTCTAAACCGCTTATCCTCACAAGGGTCGTGGGGGTTGCTGGAGCCTATCCCAGCGCTCATTGGGCAGAAGGCAAGGAAACACCCTGGACAGGTCGCCAGTCCATCGCAGGGCAACATAAATATTTAAACAATATAAATACAAGTAACATATGTTAATAATAAACTCGTGCCGTTTGTGAGCAACCGCTGGTGGGGTGAGGGGGGTTAAAGTCGGGCTGCATGGCCCGGTCGGGAATGTCTCGTGGTCCGGTACCGGTCCGTGGACCGGTGGTAGGGGACCGCTGACGTAGATTATCAAACACGGTGCATTGTTTGGCTTTTAAATAAACTCCTTGTGTTGCCAGATGTTGCATTAAATTTGACGTGTTACCTCCCTTGCATGACATTGCTTTAAGGCATCTGCTGCATGTCACAGAGTCTGCATCCTCCTTAGATGTGAAATGTAGCCAAACTTTGGAGCATTTTGCCTTCGGCATCTTTATTGATCCTCTCACTATCAGTTCTGATCAACAAGTGTGCCGAGTAGCGTCACTGATGTCACGTTCAACAACTGCAAGTTGACGCCGGAACACCAATGGGGCGGCACCGAAATGAGGCACCGAAATTTTCGTTCTTATTCGGTCTCGTTACTACCGTTTACATTGGAACCGGTGCCCTATTGGCACCGTGTTTCGGTACCCAACCCTAACTGTGGGACCATTGAGGTTGTTGAAGACAACAGACTGAAAAACATCAGACTGTGTTGGGGAATCATATAATCCCTGTACAATGATGATTGTTTCCAAAAATAGACTGCGATTAATCATGATTAATTTATGACTTCCTTGTGATTAACGTGATTAAAAAGACATTTCACACTTTTGGTCTGCACTGTGATGCAGCAGGTTAACTGAGCTTTTCTCTCTGATTGTTCAGACACACATGCTGATAACTCCAGCCATGCTCACAGCATTCAGGCAAGTGGTCATAAATCTGATTTGCTTTCTCCTGTTTAATATTCTCATGTCATTCAAGTATGTCTCTCTGAAGAAATCATCTCAGTCACTACACGTGCTTCATAAAACCAAGGAGAGGTGCATGAAGTCATTGCAGAACTTGTACATTGTTACTATAATAAAGACCTCCTAAACATCACTTCTTCTGCCCCTATGGGTATAGTAGATTGTCCACTGTCTTTAATAATAACACTGCTACTAATATTACCACTACTACCACCACTACTACTACCACTATTACTACTACTACTACTATGACTACTACTACTACTAATGATAATTACTGCCTGTTATAAAATAGAAGAAAAAAATGACAATTTATACAATAACTGACAAAAGCTCTAAAAGCTGCCACAACATCGATCTTTATGGACAGAATATAATTTAAAAGGAAGGACAGAGAGATATGTGGTTAACCAGCCAACTTTGTATTGATCTACATCAAATCGCAGGTGTCTCCCTCACAAGCTCATGCATCTGCTGTTATTTCCTCATCTTAAAACAGCACCACATGGACATGAGTGTTACACAAAAGTCATTACGAAGTGTCCTCTGACAGCCTGGTGACATTTCCTAGGTTGACTTATACATATTCTGTTTTTCCAGAGGTGCAAAAATCACATGTAGGCAGATATCACCATGTGATGTCGTAGACTCCAATTCAGCTCCAATTTAATTTTGTGACAATTAATTTCTGAGGAAATCCTCTTCTTGTTCTCCCCTCTTTTTTTCACATTTATCTTATTTCTTATTTGTCATATTTCCTCCCACATGAAACTCCAGCAGAGGAGAGGAAGAAAATGCAAGGATAGGGGAATCAAAGCAAAATGCATGATGAGGTTCACTCAAGCCTCATTTTAAGGCGGCATCCATTGCTTATGACGTGATCCACATCCATTAACTTGTCATCACTTCTAATGGACTGGTTTGTAATGCAAAATCTGATACTCTTTGAGGGTTTTATTTCTTTTTAGCTTTCAGTCTTAAAAGCAATCTTGATAAAGGCTTCCAATATGTAAAGTCAGACAATGGGAAGATGCGAATATTTACACACCATAATCGTTTGCAGAATAGCTATTATTCATCAACCTTGCAATGACAAATAAATGTAAGTTGTGGGTCAGGAGACAAGAAAATGAGTGCCTGCACTCACATTTATCAAGTAGTGATCCCACTATGGCTCCAAATGCCAGATGTGAATTTAGTGAGGAATTTACACATCTTTCCTTCTGACCAAAAAATGGAAAGATATTTTAGAAAGACTATATTCCGTATGGCTAAACATATTTGAGATACACTATATTACCAAAAGTATTCGCTCACCTGCCTTTACTCATACTATGAACTGAAGTGCCATCCCATTCCTAACCCATAGAGTTCAATATGATGTCGGTCCACCTTTTGCAGCTATTACAGCTTCAACTCTTCTGGGAAGACTGTCCACAAGGTTGAGGAGAGTGTTTATAGGAATTTTTGACCATTCTTCCAAAAGCGCATTGGTGAGGTCACACACTGATGTTGGTCGAGAAGGCCTGGCTCTCAGTCTCCACTCTAATTCATCCCAAAGGTGTTCTATCGGGTTCAGGTCAGGACTCTGTGCAGGCCAGTCAAGTTCATCCACACCAGACTCTGTCATCCATGTCTTTATGGACCTTGCTTTGTGCACTGGTGCACAGTCATGTTGGAAGAGGAAGGGGCCCGCTCCAAACTGTTCCCACAAGGTTGGGAGCATGGAATTGTCCAAAATGTTTTGGTATCCTGAAGCATTCAAAGTTCCTTTCACTGGAACTAAGGGGCCAAGCCCAGCTCCTGAAAAACAACCCCACACCATAATTCCTCCTCCACCAAATTTCACAGTCGGCACAATGCAGTCTGAAATGTACCGTTCTCCTGGCAACCTCCAAACCCAGACTCGTCCATCAGATTGCCAGATGGAAAAGCGTGATTCATCACTCCAGAGAACACATCTCCACTGCTCTAGAGGCCAGTGGTGGCGTGCTTTACACCATTGCATCCGACGCTTTGCATTGCACTTGGTGATGTGTGGCTTGGCTGCAGCTGCTCGGCCATGGAAACCCATTCCATGAAGCTCTCTGCGTACTGTACTTGGGCTAATCTGAAGGTCACATGAAGTTTGTAGCTCTGTAGCAATTGACTGTGCAGAAAGTCGGCGACCTCTTTGCACTATGCGCTTCAGCATCCGCTGACCCCTCTCCGTCACTTTACGTGGCCTACCACTTCGTGGCTGAGTTGCTGTTGTTCCCAAACGCTTCCATTTTGTTATAATAGAGCTGACAGTTGACTGTGGAATATTTAGGAGCGAGGAAATTTCACGACTGGATTTGTTGCACAGGTGGCATCCTATGACAGTTACACGCTGGAATTCACTGAGCTCCTGAGAGCGGCCCATTCTTTCACAAATGTCTTGTTTCACAGTCTGCATGCCTGAATGCTTGATTTTACACACCTGTGGCCAGGCCAAGTGATTAGGACACCTGATTCTGATCATTTGAATGGGTGAGCGAATACTTTTGGTAATATAGTGTAGCTCAATGCATTTTCGCTGATATGCCATTGATCAAAACCCTCTGCTGAAGGCCATGTTTGGCTATTCTGCTTTTTAATGTATTTTGGGACTACCTTGGAATCCTCTCTCTTAAGAATATGCTTGAAAACTTTGTTGAAAGAGCACCCAACTACAGCGTATGCATTTTTGCACAAAGCTGCATAGGTAACACAAAGGATGCTTGTGTTTCTTTACTCAAGAGTCCTCTGGCTGCCTCCTCACTCCTTGCCCTCTTAGAACCATTTAATAAATTAAGATATGTCAAATAATGGTGGGCAGAGATTGATTTCCAAGTCACGAGCTGGACGACTATAAAATAATAGATTGAGATTCAGCTAGTGTCTTGCTCAAGGACACTTCAGCAGGGTGGATGTTTGCAGACAGAGAAGCTGAGGGACGGTCTATCAAATTACACCTTCACCTTAGTGCTGAAGTTGCTTTTGCCGCATCTCATCTCCCATGGCTTTACATGGCATACTAAAGTAACACTGTCAAAAACAATCCCCCAAATAATGCCATATTGGAAGGAAGGGAACAGCCCATGAGAAAAAATTTAGCCTGCCAAATTGACAAATGTTCTGCACACAGCGACGACCAGAATGGTTATGAGCAGGCCATAACGCAGACATTGTCTCACAAAGCGGCCGACTCAATATTCATCTCCATCAAGTGGCAGATCTCTCTTTCACCAGCTCATCAACCTGCCGTAATTTTCTCCTCTCAAAGCCCGTGTGCAAATGGCTCCATTACAAGGAGCACACTCACATTTTTATGGGTGGAATCAAACTTGGGCTTTGTCTCATGTCATTCCCCCTTTATCTGTGTGACACAAACCAGTGAAGCAGAAATTACACGATTAACTGATTTTAAAGTGTTGGATTGAAGAACGATGAACTTGCCATGGTGAAGAATGTAATATGGTAGACTGATTTTCTGCACACAGTAGGAACTTGAATTGTTATAGTCAGGCCATTATATAGGCATTCTGCACTACAACAACCAATTCAGTATCCATCCACATCAAAAGTCAGATTTTTCCTTTATCATCTCATCAACCTGCTATCCAGGGTGCGGCCCCAGCATGCACAGAATGAGCGGGCCCCATGCATCACAGTCGGGGCCTAGGAATAGAAAACAGCTATAATTACAGCAAACCACATTGGTGTTATTGGAATGACCCCAAAATGAACACTGCAACAATCACGTTGGGTTATTGTAGCTCTTTGTCTACTTTCATGTGCCAGTGATGAACACAAAACGTCAATTCAACTTTTTGCCAACTTAATCCACGAAACGTGACGCTGTGGCAGACAGACAATAGACAAAAGAGTGACCACAACATTATTAGCACAAATCATCTGGATTAAACGTTCAGGTTCAGGTAGAAAATAATAAAAACAGTTATCGGAACATTAATTCAGCTTTATTCATACGTGAGGGGAAAGCACTGATAATCAAAAGAGATAATAACGTTATCTTAGCATAGCTGTCTGGCCTCTTTGGAAACTATTTTTCATTTCATATATGTGCAAGACATACTGTACACCAGCGCTGGAATACGTTTTGATGATAGCCTGCAATGGGTGGCAGCTTTGCATTATTAATTTCACCAAAAATACCAAAAGGTGTACAGACATCCTACCGTTAGAGGATAAGGAGGTGAGGAGTACAAATGTTGAACTACGCTGCTGCTATTACTTATGACTTATAACAAACTTATAACAAACTATTACAAAAAAGAAAAATAATGAGTGTACTTGTTAATGTGGCTATAAATTTAAATCCGTCTCTGTGTGTCAGATATCATATTTATTATATCTCTCCACAGTCTACTATTGGCAAAGGCAGAATACCTATAAAAATAATGTATTTAAGGAGGTTAATGGTAGCAAAGTGAAAGTTTTGCTTGCCAAATTGACAAATGTTCATCTTCTGCACATTGTCACAGCCAAAGACTTTATGAGCAGACCATAATATGCAAAAGAGATTTGTTGCAAACCAACTGTCTACTCATTTGCATCAAGTCGCAGAGCTCGTCTTCGCCAGCTCATCAACTTCCTGTCATTTTCTCCCATGTCAAGATACCAACACTGGACTGATATATTGGTTTGTCAATATATCGCACTGATGGCAGTATCTTTGCTTATGAGTCTATAAGCCATCAAGCATTTGCCAATAGAGTTTATGTGTTCTGCAATGTTTTAGTGTCCATAATGCCACCCATCTAACATGGGGAACTAGTGAAATCCTTTTCAATTGAAAACCTAATTCTGAAGCTTATAAACTCAATTTTAATTAACTTTTGGAGGGTGATAAAGGTGACAAAAGGAATATAATTTGTCTATAATCCTGGTTAAAATGAAATTTCTCAGAAAAAGTATTTACAGCAACCCAAACAGAGAGCTCAGTCCTGCGAAAACCAAAAAGCTCCATCTGAGCAAAACAGAGCCTGACATTTCTTCCTGAGAGCATCAACAAGGCCACGTCTCAGTGCTCAGTAAACTGCAAAGTTTTGCTTGATGACAGTCCTAATGAGTCTAAAAAGAAAGCAACTGATGCAGAGTCATTAACTGCACATCTAACATACACAATTAAACATGATGACTTGCTCGAAGACGTGCTCTCAGAGACAAGAACGGTAACCTTCGGTCTGGCAGATGAAATGCTGGCAGTCAAACAATCCTCCTGTGCCTCGACACTTTTCAAGCTCTCTCTTTTTTTTCTGTCTTTTTTGTTTCTTTTTTTTCCTAGAAATTCAACTGCCAGTGGCCAATGGCCTCTGTGAAAGTCTGTGTTCATGTAACTTTTTTTTCTTAAGGATGCAAATGCAGAAACTTTGCAGTTTTGCCATCCACTTGAGAATGTGTGGCATTGTGATCCGGTTTCATGAGCACCAAAAGACATGGCATCCTTAAGCAATTCAGATCCTTGTAACCTGTGCTGCACTGGTCTGTGGCCCAGCTCTCACCCTTGCTGTATACTGAGTAATAAATTTACCTCCCTTTAAATGAAATTATTTGAATTATAATAAATACTATTATTGTACTTATTGTTGTTGTACTGTTATACTAGTAAGCCAGCATTGTTTCTTGGAAAGCTTTGATATTTTTGTTTGACCTGAACTCATATCATGTGATACCTCAGTTAATGGATTAAGTTGTGACATGAGTCAAAGAGATATTGATCACCCATATAGGCCACCCTCTGGCAGACTTGCTATAGCTACAGAATTATTTGGTAAGATAACCATATTTATTATTAAATGTCTGGCTTACAGTGAATAGAAAAAAAAAAAAATTACCTCACTTGGTGGACTAACTGCTAGCATGATCCTCCAATTGCATTTTACTCTGCCTCACACTGAACTGAGCAGATCAATAATTGTTGACAAGGGTCACCCTGCACACCCTGACAACATATATGATTTGTTGTGATTTTAAAGTGACTGAAACTGTGTAGACCATAGGTCATCAAATCACATTAAATAGATTTTTTTTTTTTTTTTTTTTGGCCCCACGACAGCCATGTGTCCTGTCAAAGTGTCCTTGATAGGGGATTAAGTGCAGCCATGCAGCCATGGTCATCAGTGTTCCTATATTTGATGTGATGCCTTATAAATTTTGACGAGCCCTGATGCCAGTGTGACAGGATTGCACCTTTTTTAGGGAGTGTCTTTGTCTATGTCAACATGGTTTATCATTCTTTTTCTTGCCAGTGCTCAAACAAAAGCTGTGTTTGATTTATCGATGGTGGTTTTCAACCCGTAAGCATTTTACAAGCTGCACTCTATCTGTGGATTCATGCTCCTGAATGCAGCCTTACATTGTCACAAGACTGCATGTGTCGCAGCCCATGAG
Source organism: Myripristis murdjan (assembly GCF_902150065.1). NCBI lineage: Eukaryota > Metazoa > Chordata > Actinopteri > Holocentriformes > Holocentridae > Myripristis > Myripristis murdjan. The sequence goes on along the minus strand of NC_043991.1, from coordinate 11,898,544 downwards.
AGTGAATCAAATCATGTGGGTGGGACACACAATAGCTAACAGAGAGGACGCAACATCCCAGCTTTTTATCCATAAAAAAGTTGTAAAACATGTAAACATAAAAGTAGTTAAAGGATGCACACATAAAGGAATACTAAGACTACATAAAAGCGGCTGTCACCAGATCAACCACATGAAACCTTCCACACCACCTTCCAGAACCCTATCCATCTTTGCATGTTGCAGTCCAAGCAATGTCAGACAACTGAAATGTGATTAGCTCGGTATCAGTTTACATAACGAAACATAAAACTGGTATGGGATGAGTTATTTTCACCTACCAAATAGCAATCAGTTAAAAAGGTATAATGTCAATGAATGTCAGTGAAGGAAAGTATTGCAGCATCAGTGAGTTAATCTGATTTTTTTTTTTTAAAAATCACTGCATAGGCAGGTTATCTTGCCCAAATTAAATTATAGTCCTGTTCCATCATGGTTTTTTTCTGACATGGCATCACTATCTGTCTGAGTCCTCAGAAGTCAATTTGCAATTTCTGCAATGCTCTCTGCCATATTAAATGTATTGCCAATATCAAGTCCATGTTTTTTTGCATAACCAAAGTAAATGTTATGAACAATAAAACAACATTTTTCATTATAAAATACACATTTTATTTTTTTTCCTCATATTGATTCTCATAGTATTCTAAAAATGGATAACAATTGCATAATAACTGTAAAATTGTTTAACTAAGTATTCTTAGCTCAATAATTGTACTTTCAAAATCTCAAGCCATTGCATCTGTTGCACAACTGCTGATCTGCTTCAGGCCACTCAGAAGACCTTTGATGTATTTATATTTATGATATTTATTTTGGTTTGGGTAAACTGTTAGCTGGATTCCACAAGCAACGAAGAGTTCAAATAGAGATTCCAAATCAGAAATTATTCCTTAATATAAAACTAATGAAACTAAAAAGCTCCTGTTAAAGATATAAGACTGCACCATATGTAGGAGTGGGACCTGGGAGAATGTGGCTTCAGCTGGGGCTGGGCCACACACAGTGACTGCTGATGGGCTCTACTTGACTGAACTGCAAAAAGGCTATTTAGCGGCCAAAGTGGGGGCGGCATGGCTCAGGTGGTGGAGTTGTCATCTAGTAATTGGAGGGTTCCTGGTTTGATTCCCCGCTCCTCCAGAAAGCTTGTTTAAGTGTCCTTGAGCAAGACACCGATGGGCAGCTTGGCATCTTGCATGGCAGCCTCTGCCCTCAGTGTGTGAATGTGTGTGTGCATGGTTGAATGTGAGGCAAACACTGTAAAGTGCTTTGAGTGGTAGGTAGACTAGAAAAATGCTATAGAACTACAGGCCATTTCCGATTAAAGTGATCAGACCGACAGTCAGCAGTGTGGCCTCTGCTTTATGCTTGACCTCATCGAATTTGGTGCTTGTGCACGCACACATGAACACATCAGCTAAGAACGTGAAATAGCAGAGTACAAATTGTCCAGTGCCAGCAATTCAATCTGCCATGGTGGTGCTCCTTCAAGTAGACATGCCATGTTTGGTTCAAATGGTCTGATTCCCCAGTTTGGTTCAGCCACAGAGTATGGCATTGGTATCATGTAACAAAACAGGGGACTTTTAAAGCCAAATTACCCTGCCTCCACAATAATGAAATTTGAAGGCCTGGCTGTTAAGTAAGTCACTGAGCCTCTACCTGCTCACCTACTGAAAGCCATTGTCAGCCAAAGTGAGTCAGCCAATTGCCATGAGTGTGAATGTAAAATCTAAAATTGGCTGTTTGTGACTTTAAGTGTCAATTGAGTTCAAACTAAGCTTGCAATTCCCTCTTTGTCCCCACTTATACTAAACAGATTGAAACTGTAATGCAGTGACAATAATCATGGCTGGACTGCGTGAAAAAAGAACCAAATCTACATTTTTTTTTTTTTTTTTTTTTACGTTTTGAATCTCAGTCACATTCATAGTAATTATAGGTGAATCATTGTGTGTGGGTGAGAGATTTTCAAGTTAACCAAGCGATATTATCTAGAGCTCCATCACATCAAGTAAATGTCAGTTTGTCCTCTGAGAGGGATCATGGGCAAATGGCTTCTGGGCAAAGAGAATAAAAGGAAAAGGGAGTATTTTACTTAATAGACTGCTGACAGTGTTTCCAACAAAACATTTTATTTTTCTTACCACTTTATAAAAATAAAGGCGGAACAAACAAATAAAACAACATACACAGCAAGAGCATTATTTTCATCTTTTATTTAGTTACTTAACTGTTAAAGCCCAGCTGGGATTCAGAATCTCTTTAAAAAACAATAGAACAAATTAAAACACACACACTGGAACATTAAGGAAACTACCTTCACTGAGCAAAAACATAGACCAGCTGAATTTTATACCACATCTCACACAATGGTCTTAATTAACCTTGTTGGTCCCATTGGTGTGATTGTCATTACAAATGCATGCCGCATGCTGAGATTTGTTGAAACCCACAGAACTTTGTATTAAACTCTAGTGGAGAGCCCAAGGCTTCCAAAAATACCAAATATATCCTGCTAAATTCAAAGGGAAGGTGTATAAAATGAAGCACAATATGTTGGTGCAGCCATAAAACAATGCCATCTTGGGTTTGGATATTTCACTCAGTGTCAGCCTGATGTGGCTTCAGTGAAGAGTTGCAACCAGCAGATACAGAATATGTATGTGACTGTTGTGAAAAATAGGGGAAAATCAGAGTTCAAGGGGGTTAAATTCATTCTTTGTAAAATGAGTCTCTTAGATTGTTTGCAACCTGTTCTATCACGCAGCCTTTTATTTTTCTGAGGTTTTGAACTGAATAAAGCTTCAGGTTTGTGCAAAGCGTAACTATCCTTTTCCCTAATCCTTTCATTCATCCATCAAACCACCCATCCACCTGTCTATGCTCTTACCGTCATGTCTTCCACGGATCCCATCCTTCATATAGCCCCTCCCTCTTTCTCCATCCATCTTTACTGTTTATGCTTCTACACACCACACCTTCAAGTCCCTCAGCTTTCTCTTTATTTATCCACCCTCATCCATCCATCCATCCAACCTTCTTTCCTTCCTTTCATATCCTCCCACTCTCAGGTCCCTCTAGCTTTTTGCCATCTGAGGTTGTCCTGGAAAAGCACTCTGATTTAGCCTTTCTTCCTGCTCTGAGAGCTGCAGAGAATGAATGCAGCCAATCAAACGGCACCGTCCCGGCCACTTGTGTATCGGCACTCCAAGGCAACATGTTCCATCATCAGGGCGATTCATACCAAGGAAATGTCTTCCACTTGTTCACTCAATCTATCTCTTCCACCGTGTTTTTTTTTTTTTTTTTAATAATTTGTCAGTGTGTATGTGTATGTGTACGTAAGACTGTGTGTGTGTTACTGCATGTCTGTGCGAGAGAGACTGCAAGAGGGAGAAATTTATAGCTAATCCACTCCCTTTACACTGTCAGCTTCTCCAACAGATTTAGACTCCTGCTCCGCTGTGACTGCATATCACACACACACACACACACACACACACACACACACGCACACACACACTTAAAGGAATATTACTCACAGGTGCAGAATCCTTCTGAGAAAAAAGCCATCGTAAATCAGGCACGATTGAGATGTAAAACCGATGTTCTCCCTCTTTTACGACCCAGAGCCATTGAAATGCAACACAGCTGAGTTTGTATGTTTTTGTTCGAGTTGCAGGAAGTGCAAATGAAGCCTGAAGCCTGTCACATGGAAAAAAAAAATAGATTTTACTTGATGAAATGAAGGTTTTCATGATCGTCTATGTGCTGGGGAAGTTTTATTTCAATGACATGGCTGACACGAGATGTAAAGCATTTCACTGCCTTGTAATTTCAATGAAGTCAAAAGCCGACATAAAGATGTGTTGCATGGGCGAGTCCTCTTCCGTTAGGCGATAAACAGCTTTACTGGAAATTGAGGGTTAAAGGTATTGCTCAGGGGCACCTCAGCAGTATCTGTGGTCAGAGTTACAACCTAAAGACCAAACCAATCCATTTGTCTTGCTTTAACAAAATTAAATTGTTTATTTCAGTTGGGTATTTCAATATGGTGTGATATGATTGTTATTATCATTTTTACTCATGATGTCATTGTGAAGAGCACGATGCACAAAGTGTAAGAGCTTGATTTATGCCTAAACCTAATGGAATCCAATGGCATTCATCCGGTCAGGCATGGCACAGGCTAAAAGGACCGTACCAGTGATTTTGAATGTTCGCCCCATTTACACATGTGCTGCTGAATGTGTGGTTAGGTTAATTCTCTCCAACACATTCTGTGCATCTGTCCACTGAAACAGTCTCATCTTGCTCCATTGCCATGTGTGTGCCCCTCTTTCTCTGGCACAGTGCTATAAATTAGGGTCTCCCATTTTTAAGGTGAGACATTCACCAGGGGAGAGAGCTCCAGTGTCCCTTTTGCCTTGCATTATATATTTATTTAGTTTTTCTTATGTTATTTTTACTACAGTGATGCCAGGAAAACCTATTGTTTTTGTTGGAATTTATCTTATGATCATTATTATTATTAGTAGTAGTAGTATTCATGTATTTTGTCCAATAACATGTCCATGTGTATAACTGTTAAGGTAAAAACCCTTCAAAAATCTTTTTCTTATGAAAGCAAAAGTCAGAACACCACCAAATATGCAGCACAAAGGCCTGCAGTCGATTTAGGGGAGGCGGGCGTTCTCCAGCCATTATGAGCTGCATATCCACTTCTTTCTCATGCAGTGCAATGTTGGTGATATGCCGCTGTGGTTATTATTGTTTTTAACATGAAGGCTTTCACTCCAAGAGCTGGCAGAAAATACTGTCACTGTGCCTCTCAACCTTTTTTTTTTTTTTTTTTTGGCTTGGTGATATGCAAAAGCCACTAAAGATTTTTTTCTTTAATGAAAGAAACGTTTTCCTGCTCTGACTTTGTCATTTTCTTGAGAACGGAATGATGAGCACATTTATATGCATATCAGTATTCATGAAGGGTGTTTCATTAGCCATTTATGGCTAATTGTAGGAGTTAACGGGGTGGGATGTGTGGCTCATTCACATGCAGGAAATTACAACTTGACTGGGATTTGTAAAAGAAAACATAAATTGAGAGCATATGTACTTCTGTTGTACGTAACATCTTACTGTGGAATCTACACAGTTTTAATAATGAGTCACAGTATGTTTTCAAACATTATGTGGCTGAGTAAGTTTTTTTTTTTTTTTTTTATGGGGCTTGATTTCCTTTCTAAGAGTTTGACTTTGGTCCCCTTTCCAGCGATCATCTTCCAATTAGTTAGTTAAATTCTTTCTGTGTGAAAATTGCTCCAACTGGCAAATGGTATCTTCATGCATTGTCTTAAAAAGCTGATAGCACTTATCTTTAATAAAACCCCATTTGGATATTGGTGCAGTGTTTGTGAGTGTGTGTGTGTGTGTCTCCACATGTGTGAATACTTCTCACAATGCACATTTACTGTAATTCTCTATGTAAAAATAGAATAAATAGACTGACTACAACCACACAAGACACATATACTGTGCAGATGTCTGTGTGTGTGTGTGTGTGTGTGTTTGAGTGGTTCTTTTCTTTGCAAATGTATGCATGTTCACATGTGTGCTGAGAAAGGCCTATGACAGCAGGTTTACACAGAGTAGAACAATATGCTGTAGTGTGTATAACAGTGCATGCCCACATGTATGCATTTGTTCACAAGTGCATTGTATGTGCAAGTGTGAATGTGTGCTCTTGTGAATGCAAGCATGAATGTGTGTGTGGATGTGCTTATCAGTCAGTGTGTCTGTGTGTTTAGGCGTGTTCATGCACACACAATTGTCACAACAGAGGAAATGTGTATGACTGTGTTTTTTCTTTGCAGTCCTGGTTTCCAACCCACGCTCATAATATTCCAAATATTTACTCTCACACACCATCTCAGTTACTCCGCTATACTTTCACAGCTTACCCTTCTCACTCAACACATATGACTTATATTAGTTCATAACACTGCTGTCATCAGAAAACTTTGAGTAGCCAATACAGCTTTTCAGGAACGAGGGAAATCAGGCTGTACACTGCAAGAAATCTTCACAGTAACAAGTCATTTTGTCTCGCATTCAGTGTTGAAATCTTGTTTTTCTTAACCCAAGAAAAAAAAAAAAATCTAGTGGGATACAGTGATCCCACTTGTTTCCCACAGAGTTTCACTTGTTTCAGTGTTTTTTTTTTTTTTTTTTTCTGGGAACAAGTAAAAATATGTTGAAACAAGGCAGAATGAGATGGCTCAGTAGTATCAAGAAAATGACCCTTGATTCAAGAAAATTTTGGAAACAAGTTGGTATACATTGGAAATAAGTGGGATTATCTCTATCATTTCTTGGAGAAGTTTGATGTTTTTTTTTTTTTTTTAATTTTTTAATTTTAATTGATTCATTTATTTTTTTTTTTTCCAAATGCACATGATTGTGTATCATGTGTATTTGAAATTGTCCTTATGCTAAGCTAACATGAAAAACTACACACTGGAACCAAATCACTGGATGTACAGCGGTGAAAATGGTATCGAACATCTTGTCTCACTCTGGGTAAGTTGTAAAAAGGGTATTTTGCCCAAAATATTCCTTTGAGAAAAACAGGATTTTAACATTGAACCACTGCAAGACTAAATTACTTGAAAAGCCGGAGCTTTTTTGCAGTGTTAGTAGTTAGAGAGGTAAGCTCGCAACTGAAAGGTCATCAACACCATTTCCAGACTAGCTGGGAAAGCCTGGAAGAGGAGGCTCAATAAGAAATGCAATCATCCCTCAACAACTGCTGTCCAGGTGCCCTTGAGCTAGACAGGCACTTAATCCATCTGCTAGGTATGACTGAGAACATGATTAACTGTGTTATTGTGAAGCAAGGAGCTGGTGATAAAAGAGAACAAGTTTCAGTCAGTCTTCCCTGGATAAATGGTAGTTACAAATGTCCAGCTGACGGTCATATCTAGAGCTACTGAGAACAAACAAGGACGGAGGGGTTTGATGTTTTGCTTGAGGACAGTTTGACAGGACACATGGCTATTAGGACGAGTGAGCAATTGACCTCTCTGTTATGGGATGATCATTTCAGCTGCTAGCCCATCATGTCACTACTTTTCCAGATTGGCATCCCATGAAGTTCAGTGATTCTGCAATGGGTTTTTGGAAGGTTTTCACAAGCCTACCACCAAAGGGAATCACTACTGCAATTAACTGAATAAATTACCCTGAAAAAATAAAGCTCTTGTGTCATAATGTTTGACATGGCTCATGTATTACAGGTTACTACGCTATTTATAAAGACCATGCCCCCCTGAAAAGTTGTAAAATTAAATGGTTGACACTTCCAAACTTCAATCACTGCTTAGGAACTTGACCCAGAGTTCTGTAATGGATGTAAAGCCGCTATTGCAAAATAATCCCCAATATGATGATTAGGATCCCAGTTTGAAGAGGAGGGGACTTGTGTTTTATAAAGGAAAGCAATTTGACACATAATATGAATTGAAATGAATTCATTAACCTTCAAGATTCTGCTAAAACAAGTAGTTCATAGACTTAATTTGCTTCCATAACCACTGGGCCTGGTTGGTTTGACACATTAATATCTCTACTTGCCTATACCTCACCTTACAGTCTACCTTCTGCCTTGTTGCCCCTGTTGTTTTCCTCTGGTTTCCTTTTCTTTTCTGCTGATGGCTCAGCCTCCAATCATGAATCATACATTTCATGTTCACCTAATAAAATCAAAATGATATCCATGTTGCAATGACTTTTTGGCTCCAGCAGCTGTCACAGTTAGTTAACTTGATTAATGGTAGCAAATGGACAGGACTTTCTGTGCGGAGTGATGTATCAAACTTGTTTGAAGTCACTGTGCATAGCAGCGGCCACTTATTCATAATAGCGATCATTGTTTAGAAATATTGTACCACAGAATGATGCAATTAACAGGCCCGAGTCCACAGACCCTGCTTCTATTTGTGCATCCTCCGCATAATCTTTTTGTAATGACTAAACATGTTTCTCTCACCTTTTTTCGTCCCCGTTGAACGTGTAATTTTTTATTTGTAAGACATTGTATTTTACTTATGAAATTTCTATAATGCATACAATGCTGTGGGGCGTTCAATGGCCACCATGTATTTCTCTTCTATTCAATCTTAATAACAGGTTTAGCTTTCCTTATATTTATTTTGAGAAAAAAAAAGCCATAGGAATGGTTTAACAAAAAGAGGCTAAGAGGGGCCATACAAACAACATGGATACATGGTTACATTTGGAAATAGCCCCTGAGGCACCATAAACCACTCAACTTCATTTGAATACAAAACACAGAAACATCTTCTCATTAGCCTATTCAGCCCCTTTTTGTTTATAACCAATCAGAAAAAAAAAAAAAAAAAAAAAAAAAAAAAAAAACATGTTAAAGATAATATCCTAGCGGAAAACCTCATCTTTGTATCAAATAGTAGATATAATGAAAAAGTAACATTGTTAGCCGATGATACAGGATTCAATGTTAGAGTTCAGTTCTGGAACAATGATTTTGTTGTCAGTGCACATTGTTGATCCTTGGAAAATGCTGCTGATTTCCGGTTTTTATCTCCTTTCCTGTTAGAAACCCCAGATCAGTTTTTATGTATGCAAAGATCATACTGTGAATGAGATTTTCCATGTCGATGCTTAAATGTCTCCTTTTCTCTCATCTCCCATCTTGTTCCATACCTCTCCCTCTTGTATCTCCAGCCACACCTCCCCCTTCCTCCTCTGTCCTCATCTCTCCTTCCGCTCCTCTTCCATCCTCCCTCTCTTCTTGCTCTGTGTGATCAGTTGGTCCTCAGGGTAACGTTTCGGGGCAGATTGATGGCGTTCAGGCCTGACTCTGGTCAGCGAGGGCCTGTTCCTTCCCACATTCCCCATCTCCTCTACCTCACTCCAAGCATTCATTCCCACTCTCCTTCCCCTCACCCTGTCCTCCCACTCCTTCTGTTTCCCTGTGCATTTTCTTACTTATCTCAATATGTGCATCCATTCACTTCTTCTCTCATGCCTTTAAAACCCTTCCTCCCACTCTGACTGTATTGCTATACCCAGATCCACACCCTGCTTCCGTCCATGAATTCATTCCTGCTCTTCACTCCACTTCATTCCATCCTTTCCACCCCTAATCCCTCCTGTCCTCTCTTTTCCCCCTCATCCCTCCTTCTCCTTGTCCTTTCATTATTTTTCTCCCTCCCCTCAGCCTTTTTCTTTCTTCCTTCCTCTGCCTAGACAGATTAATAGTCTTCCTGTCCGACAGAGACACTTATACAGGCCTGTCTTTCCCCTGACGACACTAAACAAAACCTCTCTTTCCCTTTCTTTCTTTCCTTTTTCCCTCGCTCTTCTCTCTCTCTTTCTCACCTACTGACCTGTGCTTCCTAGTGGGACACTATACTAGACCTCCATACCTCCCGCTCGTCTTCATCTCAGTCTAACCCTCTCTAACTCTTTCCACTCTGTCTTCCTCTTCTCTCTTCTATTGACAGAATAGGACGCTGTCACCAACCTCCAAAATGACTTGTTAGTTACTATGAACTTTTTTGTTACATTTTATTTCTCAATTTTAAAATCCTGCGAGCACTTAATGCATTCAGCTTAATTACCAAAAAGTCATATAGGTCATGGGTCAGGGGTAACTGCAGCCTGATGTAATAGATGTTGCTGTTTTGTCACTTGTTGAGCAAATTAATGTGGATGGGATTTTTTTTTCTTTCTTTTTTTTTTAATGAAAATGGCCTAGTGTGGATGGAAAATGAAAGACACAAATAAAATTTACTCATTTTAGCCTGGATACAGGTTAGACAGACAGACCCTTTACTCTATATTTAATATTTCACAGAGTACTTGATTTTATACATGAAACAGCACAAACAAAACCAGAAAAAAGGGTGCAGTGACATACTTAACATTAAAAAAAAAAAAAAAAAATCATAATTATTATTTTGGCCAGTACAATATAGTCTTAGCAGGCACATAATTTGAATCAATAGAGGTGCATAACCCCAGGTACATGATGCATTTGCACTGCAAAATATCTGCATCTGAACAAGTCATTTGTCTTCATCTTGTCTGTGTATTTCTGTGGCTTTATGTTCACCCCCTCTCTTTTTGTATGCCATGCCAAACTTGTTTGTACGACTCAGGCTCAACCTTTGCCCAGTCTCCCTCAACAATCACTTAATATTCCTAATAAATTCTTCTCAAACGCAGTAATGTCTGATTTCCTTCCCCCATTTATTTACCTTTTCATTTCCCAGCAAATAAAAGTTTATGGGGGCAAGCCATAAAGAGTTAGAGAAAGATGAAAGGACACAATAAGGAGACAGAAGACATAGAGCAGGGATGGGCAAAATACTAAGCAAATAGCTGTAGGCAGATGATAAGAACCCCAATGATCCTTGGGCTAAAATTTACCCTGCAACCTTTGTTCAAATCCCAATCACGACCTTTGCCACACAACAATCTTGTAACTTTGCCCTACATTTTTCTTTTCATCTTCGCTGTTTCACAAGGAAAACAGGACTAAGTTAATGTCTGTTCAGGAGTATTTTTTTATAATCTGTTGCCAACAGTGTTTAATCTCACTGTTGCACATGTCATAGTAAAGGAAGATACACATGGGATCTCAGATTTTTGAGTATTTTAAGGCTATTTAACCTGAACAGCTTGGTGTGCATGTTGTTGTACATACCCTTTTTCATAATAAGAAAAAGCAGAAATGCCATAAAATCACATCAAATGAAAGACAGAAAGGGGAAGAGACAAGGGAGCTGATGGAGAGAGTGCAAAGTGAAGGGGCTGGGAAACAGAGGTCAAGACTAAAACCAGATGTTGGAAGAAGAGAGAGTGATAGACAAAAAAAATCATAGGGATGAATAGAGACAGAGTGAGAGAAGACAGAGAGGGCACAGATACAGGAGGAAGAGGAGGAGGAGGAGGAGGAGGAGAAGGGTTGAGGCCGGGTCAACTTTGTCTCCTGTCCCCACAGGCTTACGTGACTTAACAGCAGTGCAAGTTCAGCAAAGTTCAAGGTTGCATTGACTTGCATTGGGAAGAGAGAGCTGAACTCAATGGACGCAGTGAAACAATGTTTTTGGTAGCACTTTGCTTACAGTTCAACTCAACAAGCTCATTATAAGTTTAATAAGTTTGCATTGTAATCACTGTAATCATAACACTCTGTGTGATGTACTACACAAAACAGATTTGTAATACATCATAATCTTTTACAAAGAATTTCATTTCTCGATGTGAGTGTGATGTAATAATTGCGTGTATATTACAGTCAGTCTTTACACTGCTGATACTGGTAAAATATCTGGATTTGAGCTGGCAGAGGAGTTCAGCTTACACTGATGCTCTTTTATCATCTTTTACTCTGTGTCGGTCTTTGATCTGTGTTTGGTCAATGTCACAAAAACATCCTGATAGAGCAGAAACTTGGTACATGTTATCCCTCTGGCTCTCTGATGCTCAGTGATGGTCGGAGTGTGTGAATGGAGCGGAGTGGCATCAATTTCTGCTCTCTGGTCAAAACGTAGTTCCATCTCTACTCCTGATTTTCTATTTTCCACCTTCAGCTCAAAGCAGTAAACATTCGGCTCCAGGTTGTCAGCCCGCTTTACACCCCGCTGTAATTTTTTTTATTTTTTTTTATTTTCGTGAATGTCTGGGCACTTAAGGAGCGAGTTGACAAAGTATCTGCCGTGATGTCACAGCGGGTACTTTGCCCGTGGCACTTGATGAAAAGTACCTGCTGTGATGTCACTGATTGAGCAACATGCCTGAAAGTTTCAACCCCTTGAGAGCGGTACAGTGGAAATTTTCTGCTACATGGAGCTTGAGCAAAAGTTTTGTCAAGAAGACTATTGAAAGCTCATGCACAGCTTTTCGTTCCATTTCTCAGTTGTAATCCTGCCTTTCTCTTCTCTCTCATGCACGGCCATTCATAATTTTCTTTGCTGTCAATTCATCCAGATCAGCTGTTCACATCACCTGCCCATGTCTATCTAATAGCATAGCAACACACCTCCTTTGTTAGCCCAACACCTGGCTGCTGTCTTTTTAAATATGCCTCTTTCTGTGCTTTTATAGCCGTCTGCTGCCATTCATGCGTCCCTCCACTTCCCCATCTCCACCCTCATCTCACAGATTCATCAGTTTATCGGGTCTAATCAGATGTCTGTTTGTTAAACCAGTCTGAACCATGGAGGCTGGGCCGAAACTGCGTGGTGTATTGCAAAACCATTGTGCGGTTAAATGTTTCCATGGAAGGTGTTGCAGTTTGCCGGAGGTGATGGCTTCATCCAAGAGCCATGAAGGACGGAACGGAATGGAGCGATTTTGGCACTCGTGAGAACACAAACACTTTGACTCTATAAAAAGCCGCTCCTCGCTGCAGGCTAAATGAGGCTGCTCTGCTTCCCACTCCACACCGCTCACATATTCTGATTATGGTTATGGTTAAGTGAATATTTGAATGAGGAAGTTTTCCAGCCATTCAGGCTTTTATTTCCTGCTATTCTCTTACATTTAACAATTTCCTAACTTCTAATTATGTCTGATTATTTCCTTTCTCACCTCATGTTGTTATCACTTTTTACTTTTTTTCTTTTCTTTTCTTTTCTTTTCTTTTTTTAACCTCTGCCAGTGGAGTTAGATGGCAAAGTTTTCACCCCTTTCTATTTGTCTATTAACAGGGTATCGCTAAAGGTTATGAACAGATTTGAATGAGGCTTTGTAGAAAGGTTGGTCATGGACCAAGGAAGAATTGATTCACTTTTCACACCAGCCGGTCACAGAGGGGTGTGGAAGTGAGCATGGCTTCAATAAAAATGCATGCAACTTTTGAACAGATTCAAGACCTTTGTAGAAAGGTTGGTCATGGGGTCTTGACTCACTTTTCACACCATCTGGTCAAAAAATGTGGTGACAGAGTCAGAATCAGAAATACTTGTGGGCAATCAGACAGTGGGCATGATTAAAGCTTGTGTAGGTAACTTTTTTTTTTTGCTTTATAATTTTGACATATCACCGTTATGCACAGAGATTCAAGCCAAACAAAATGCACTGAGAAAAAAAAAAATACAGTCTTCCTACCTGCTCCTGTGGCTGTAAACTCATTTGTTAAACTCTCATCTCAGTGTGACTCAAACAACCAACTGCCTCAAGGAAGTGTTGCTACCTTAGTCAACTCTTTTTCTTGCACACACACACACACACACACACACACACACACACACACACACACACACACACACACACACACACACACACACGCACTATTGCTGTGCATGCATAAGGGTGGGATGGAGTAAGAGGAGACGCTGAATCTCTGCTTGAGCTGTTTGAGTCCAGATTTTTGACAAAAGTCCACCCACTCTGCAAAGTTACCTTGCCTTAACTTCATGTTGAAATTCTTTAATAACCCCTTGAGGTGTCCCCAATGACAGAAATGCGGCATAATCACAACTACACAAAACATTTAACAAAAACCAGAAAATAACAGCAAGGTATTTTTTGAACAAGCGAAAGATGATATAGGTTGAATATTTACATGTAGGCTAGAGTATTCAAATCACGGGGAGGTTTAAAAATAAAGGCTGTTGGAGGAGGAACAGAAAAAACGAGTGTCTCAACTGATACTTAGGGGAGAAATGTACCATAAATTGAGTGAGGGTAACTGACATATATAAACTTAAAAGTAAATGAAAGTCAGTGTTGCTGTCCTCTTATGATGGGGGAGGGCCAATTAAGAGTTTCATACACTGCACCATAATGAGTTAGGAAAGGACAGCCAAGAACAAATTTGCATAGTCTATTATAAACTGTATTGAAAGGGAGAAGATTAGTTTTGGATGCAGCCTGATACAACATCAGTATAATCCAATACTGGTAAGATGAGCTGTAACGCAAGCTTCTTTCTAAGAGTAAATGAAAAGCGATTCCTGGATTGGTACAGAGCACTAATACCAAGATTCATTTTCGTCACGATATAATCAATATGGCATTTAAATTAAAGTTCAGACTCAAGCCATAGGCCTGGGTATTTGGTGTGTTCAACTCTTTGCAGTGGCGCTCCATCAAGAGAGGTAAGAACACGTGAATAAGCTTTAGATTTGGATTTAATGCTTTGGCGTGTACCAAAAATCATAGTGTGAGACTTGGTCGTGTTGAGTAGTGATTTATTAGCTGCTAGTCAGGTGTGTTGGATATTAAAATGAGACAGGAAAGCGGAAGCAATTTGTATATTAGCATATTGTCCTCATAAAGCTCTCAACATTTAGAACAAATCAATTGGGGTCATTCATAAAAACTGAATGAAGAAGTGAACCAAAAGTCGAACCAAAGTAAAGCGACAACAAACAACAAAGTAGCAAAGTAAAGTTTATCTAAAAGAAGGTAATGGCCGACCAGGTCAAAATCTGTGGTCATTTTGATAAACATTGCACCTGCAGAGAAAATATTATTTGTAAGTTTGAATAAAGCAATAGTTGTGGAATTAATTGATTTAAAGTCAGACTGAAAAGGTGATAAGATATTTTACTTATTAAGACAATGACAACTGATCAGAAATTGAGTTCACGTACATCTCCCCGTTGTGTAAGAGAGTGACATGTGAAATTTTCCATATGGCAGGTATTTCACAAGTAGATAAAGACATGCTAAATTATAATCTCAACAGGTGTTATTCTCCTGAAAGGGAAGGAGCTGTGACTAGACAGCACATTGTTGAAATCACCACCAATAATAGACCGGCAGAACAGACCGAGGAGAAATGCTGATTGCTAATCTGTGTGATCCCTTCATCATTGTTAACTCTCATCTGATTAGGAAGTTTTACTAGATGCATTAATTATCATTTTGATTATATTCCAAAATTGTTTTGGAAAGTGAGTTATGAGCAGCAGACTTTTTATGATATTTGGCCCTTCTGGTCATTCATAGTTTTGGCTGCATTTCTGAGCTGTCTGTACTTTTCCCAGTAACTTCAGTGAACTCAGAAAACAGAAAGTCCCACGCATCATGAACACTTGGTATTAGTTTGTGTTTGTCCCAGTTAATTGAAAAGAACTCATTAATAAATCGATTTATATTCATTTTCTTATATTGCCTGATTTTATTTAATTTGGGTAACAATTTTCCAAATACAGTACACAATTGCTTGGTCACTGAGGCACTCAAACATAAACACTGCTTTTAAAAATCTATTGAAACTTGAACCCAGGCCCGGACTGTACATCGGGAGAACCGGGAGAATTCCCGAAGCGCCGGCCTGTCACTGGCCTGCGACAGCCTGTGACTAGATCAAGACGTGATTGGTTTGTTTTGATTAACACCCGCCCCAACAGTCCGAGCACGCTGTAAACATAGGAGGGGGTGTGGCGACTCGCGCGAGTGTGTTGGACTGTGGAGGAGAGCGGAGGAGGCGGAAGGAAAGGTTTAGTGATTACATTGCAGTTGATAAATAAATTTTTCCATGTACCCCAATCCAAATCCGGGGAAAAAAAGAGGAAATGTGGGGCAGAAAGGGAGAGAGAGAAAAAAAGAAAGGCACTCGAGGAAGACGCTGCCAAGTGCCTCAAGTTGCCCTTGTTATTCAGCCCCCCCCTCGCTGTCGCACCGTCAAAAAAAAGTGATGCTTCAGCAAGTGAGTTTTCTAAAACACACAGGTTCTTCTCAGTAGGAGGTTCTTTAGGCCATGTACACTCTCAGTTAGAGTTGAATTAACACTGAGGATTAGATTTTACACGTACAGTGTAGAAATGTAGGACCTGGACTTGAAATTCAAAAGTTTTGAAATTAAATAAGGATTGATTTACAAGCCATATTTTTTTTACTGCCTTTGAGATTAATTTTTTTGTGCAACAAATGGGATATAATCATTCCATTATTCTTATAGTGAATGCAAAACACAATAATTCTGTGTTTGCTATTCTGTATGTGTAGGCTTCCATCCATTAGTCCATTAGTTTGTATTAGGAAAGCTCCTCTGAGTTGTATGTGCTACTAACTTAGGAAATGCTGTTGGTCGTATTAGAGACACTAATGCAGATCGTATTAGAGGGTTGGTACAAACGACACATGTGGTTGCAAGGGTTGGAGGACTTGTTGACCTGTTCTCAGCAGAGTTACCTTGACGATAATACACTCTAAATGTAAAGGCTCAGTATCAGGGATAATTGATTCAGAAACCAGATTGGAGGACACACGTGGCAGCCCTTGTGCCTCCGTCGATCTGCTATACGTGTACGTGTTTCCTTCAAATTTTCTCTGCAACCGATCACCCGGTTGACGTCAAAGTTGACACTGCGCTGCCACAGCAATAGACCTGCCAATCTGAAGTCGAATGAACGTGTGTGGAGAAAATCGAGTGCCATACATACAGAGATTTCACCATCGACAGGTAGATGTAAATAGCAAAACCAGCAGTGCAAGTGTGTATTGTTCAGCAAATGTAATTTAATAAGATCAGCACATTACTAGTTGTGTGTGCTTGAAAGAAAATACTTTTGAGCGTCGTGTGTGTGTGTGTGTGTGTGTGTGTGTGTGCATGAGCATGTGCACATGTGCTTACCTGTGCCGACAAATGCAGACATACATATTAATAGTTACTGTAGGTTATAGCTGTTTTGTAGCTTTGCCTGCTGGAAGCATTTGCATATGTAGTAATTAATGTGAACTGTGTTTATTGTGTATTGTGTTATTGTGTGTGTTGTATGTGTGTGCGAATGGCACTTTTATGTGTATATATGTCAAGTCTGTGTCTGTGTAGGTTTATGTGTGTGTGTTTGTGGGTGTGGGTGTGGGTGGGTTTATATGGGTATGTGCTCTTAACACATAAATAATAGAAACTTCTTACTTGGATATAATACACAAGTGACAAGCATTAATGACAACATCAACAACAGATTTCTGTGTTTGTCTAATTAAAAAAAAAAAAACAAAAAAAAACTTTATGGTTATCATAATTCATACACAGCAGGCATGTGTTGTTCATAAATCAGCACCAGCGGTATCAGCATGTGTTTGTGAGTGTGTGTGTGTGTGTGTGTGTGTGTGTGTGTGAGTGATCGTGCACGTCAGCACATGTGTATGTACAGCTGTGCATTGTTTTTCTTGAAGCAAAACTTCATGGACCAAAACAAAAGAGAAAATGATGTTGGCATAATTTCATACTCAAAGTCACATTTTGTAATTAGCAGGCTGCCTGTGACAAAAGATTAACAAGAACGCTTAATTTACTTGGCGGGCTCTAAGCCGGAGCAGCCTCACTGTGGTCAAGTGCAGGGTATGGTCAGCGTAAACACAACAATACTTTAACTTTGTTTGGATTACGGACATTTTGGTGAGCCTTATAATATGCGATGTAATTAATAGATGCTGCAGTAATCCTGTTCCTGCTTAACGACAGACATATTGGCTTGCAAAGACGGACAGAGGGAAGATGCAAAGATGACACACCAGTTGTGTGTCATCAATGTTCCTACACTGCTGACTGCAGGCAGTTTCTGGCAGAGTGGAGCAGGAGATCCAGTTGGATGTTCACAAGCTTTTGGTAAATGCAGATGCTCCAAAAATGCATAAAGTTGCAGGCTTGTTATTGTTTATCTATCTATGGTCTATTTGATAGGGACAAAGTCAATATAGCCTACACTGATGGAAAGTTGGAAATGGTTAGGTTAATCAGATGCAAGTATCACATGATTATTACTGATGCTAATTTGTGACGTTCTAGAAGGGCTTTTGTCTTTTATTAAAAAAAAATTAAAGTGGGTAATCTTAAAAATGGTTAATTAACTAATTTCAAGAGATCAAGTAGCACATTAGTGGCGCCACACGATGCATCAGCAGCGCCAGGAGCGTCATACGTTGTCGAGTATATGTCAAGCTTAACTACATTCTCGTCATGGAAAAACGAATCCTCTTCTTCAAGCGTATGCAGTGTGATCACCAGCTCTCTCCTGCCCATTTGTATAACTCCATCAGCTAGACTGCCAGGTCCTCACAGAGCTAAGAGAACAATGTCACACTCCTTGTGTTCGGTACGCTGCACTGCATTTATAAGCAACCAATTGTGTGCCTCATATTTGTGTGGAAAAAAAAAAAAATCACATTCTATGTGATCGCAGGCTAAAAGCGGCATGGCAGTTAACAGTGAAACTGATTAATCACTGTGTCCCTGGTGACAACCAGAATAAATGTGCAGGATGGGGAATTGAGACCAAGTTGACACTTCTAACTACTGAAATCTGGTCTGATTGATTTTATTCATTGTGTTACACGTTTCCTTCTTGGGCAGAGCAGTATCCTCGAGGCATGCATGGATCTGAAAAGGGAAAATATAATTTACATATTATATATGTACAGTGCTCATTCATGGGCTTTTTGAAGCCTGGTCTGACAACCATCCATGTGACAAACGATTTCAGCTTTTATAGCTCACAGTGCTGGCGGTGGAAGTCATGCGGAATCGATGCAGGATAAATGGATAATGGGATATTTCAATAATGTTTACTGAAAAGTGGGCAAGGGCCTCTATGGAATAGAGCTAAGTCTGAATTTTTACAGGTGTTCATATTTGCGTTTAGTATGGATTTATTGTTGGGTATCGAGTCATGAAATAGCCTTGGCAGTACACCTGCAGTAACCATCTGCTCCACTGAGTCCTGCTCATACACACACACACACACACACACACACACACAAATATATTTATTTAACTTCTCAACATTCGTGTTGCTGTTCTTGCCCTGAAATACGCATGCACAAGCTGAAATTGTCTCACATGTAACCTACTTTCTGTCTGCTCTGCACACATACATGGACACATGCATACACACAAACACACACACACACACACACACACACACACACACACACACGCAGAAAAGGAAATTCTGCGGTCCTGAACTCATTTTATACAAACTATACCCTCCAGGCACAGACTAGGAGCCTGCCTCAGGGCCCTGAAAGTGTGTGTGTGTGTGTGTGTGTGTATGTGTGTGTGTGTGTGTGCGTGTGTGTGTGTGTGTGTGTGTGTGTGTGTGTGTGTGTGTGTGTGTGCGACTGCATGTCAGCGAGATTCTGAGTTTTGTGGTCAGAGAGGTGCAGCCAGGTAAAGAGTTGACACAGCAGAACACAGACTGATCATGCGGTAACACACACACACACACACACACACACACACAAATACAAACACACAGGAACACTCATGCACACTTGCACACACTCATAAAGACAAACACACACACACACACACACGTGTACAAATAAATACACACAGACAGTCACTTATAACTTCTACTCAAACACAGACAACTTTTCACACACATACACACACACACACACACACACACACACACACACACACACACACACGCACATACACACACAGAAATCCATGCACTTGTACTTGAGTCAAGCACTTTGGGTCAGATACAAACCTTGAACCCATGCTTACACACACACACACACACACACACACACACACACACACACACACACACACACGCACGCACATGCACTTGTGTTGAAGTGTTGAGGCATCAGCAGCAGAGGATTGCTCAGTCCAGGGAGCTGTGAAAAACAAAACCAAGGATGTAAAACCC
The DNA here is from genome assembly GCF_902150065.1 of Myripristis murdjan. Lineage (NCBI taxonomy): Eukaryota > Metazoa > Chordata > Actinopteri > Holocentriformes > Holocentridae > Myripristis > Myripristis murdjan. The sequence continues at coordinate 11,878,832 of NC_043991.1, read as the reverse complement.
AACCTGACTACATGACATGAATGACAGAAATACAGCCATATGGTTTTATATATTTTCTTTTCTACTCTTCTATTCAGCTCAGGCACACATATTACCATGGCATGCAAAAAGACAGCTAGAATTATATTTACGGTGCTAATGTTTGGTATTTTTAGACATTTATTATCATGCCTTCGAGAAATTAATTGTGATAGCCTTGAGATACTCACTCTAAAAAAATAAAATGATGGTTGAGATGAAAGGTGGGTGTTTCCCAAAATGAAAACTGTGTTTCCCATAAACCTGTTGCTTCCTGTAACAAAGAGGACCTTTACTTTTTTTTTTTTTTTTGGTTAAAGGTTTTCTTTCTCTCTTTACTGGATAAGATAAACATGTTGGAGATATTTTTTTCCATCCTCCATATGCCCTGGACAGAAAGTGAAAGCCCCTATGGATGTGACTGGAACATCTTGTTTTGTGTTGGTTGTCATGGTGGTAAACAAGTGAAAAAAACTGACAGTGGGATGAGATAATCCCATTGGTTTTCAATGCAGTTTCATGTGTTTAAGATTTTTTTTTCTTTTCTGGCAACAAGTATAAATATGTTGAAACAGGGCAGAATAAGACAGATCAGCCCACGAGTATCAGGAAAATGACACCTGATTCAAGAAAACTCAAAGTGCAAGTTGGTTAGTATTTGACAGGAGGGATTATCTCATTACATTGGCAGATTTTTATTTTTTTTTTATGTTGTTTAGGACTGAGTTTGAGACTTCCTATCTTTACCCTGCACTATCTATGAACTCTATTTCTTCACTGTCTTCTCCTCCCGTGCCCTTTCTCCTTCTCCTTCTCCCTCATCTCTCCCCTCCCCCCTCTATACCCTTCACTTCTCTCTCGTTTTTCTCTCTCCATACGTATTGATTTTTTTCTGCGACCCTCCTCTCTTACTCTTCCTCCCCCCGATCCAATCTCAGCACTGCCAGCACTAAGATAGCTTTGTTTACAACATGATTGGAGGGCAGTCAGGAGGGACTCTGTGTGTATGTGTGCTTTTTTGTGAGCATGTGTTTGTGTGAGCGTGTGTGTGTGTGTGTGTGTGTGTGAAGGTACGTGTAGGGACTTGACGTGTTGTATCATGATGTAATTAGGCAAGCCCTGAAGGATCAGCTTCTTTAAATGAGAAATGCCCTGCATGTTTCACCTGCTGCTTGCTCTACCTCTCGCTATCTCTGCTGCTCTCTTTCTCTTTGAAATTGTCTCTGTCCCTGTATCTCTCTTGCTTTCTTCCCTCTGTCTTTTTTTATCTCTCTCTGCCTGTTTTTCTCCACCTCTCTTTAACTGTCGCTCTGTCTCTCACCCTCCCTCCCCCTTCTCTTTCCATCTTTATCTCTGTCTTACTCCACCCATCTGTCTGTGTCTTCCTTTCTCCTTCTTTTCCTCTGACTCTGTGGCTGTGCTACGTAGTGTGTCTTATGTACACAGTATGATTCATTTGTGTAAACGACATTTTTACCAATGCATACTAAACTGATTATGCTGATGACATTATTCAACTCAATAGACCTTAACATCTTGTCATCATTTTGTGGCTCTTTGAAACACTCCTTTTTTGCCTATGAGGAAAAATGAAAAGGTTTTTAAGAGCCTGTCAGCCAGTCACTCTTTAAATATATTAAGTAATACAGTCAGTGGGTTATTGGTTTGTGGTGTGGGAGCAGGGGGGTGGGGGTGGGGGGGGGGGGGGGGGGGGGGGGGGGGTGCTCCCATTGGCCCACCTCCCTGTCAAAACATAACAAACACACACACACACACACCCATGTACACCTCCCAAACACTATTACTGCAGGATGCCTTAACCATAACCGTGACATTTCTAATCCTACAATTACATTTTTTCCAGTTATCATTCCTTTTCTCTCTCCTACAAATGCCTTTTTGTATTAAGGTAATGAACAACAAAGAACATTTTGCTCTGCTACATAAGGGGAGAGTTATTGTAATTGTAATTGTACTTTGCTTTTGGCAACATTGTTCTTGTAATTTTCATGCCAATAAAGCCTTTAAATTAAAAAAAAAAAAAAAAAAAAAAATGACATGAGTGTAGGCCTATTTTCAGCAGCACAGATCTTACTGGCTGATCACAGAGACATTAAAGGAATATTATGTGAATACTACAGGCAGCAGGGTGTCTCTGTGATCCTGTACATGTTGCTATTTGTCACTTTGATCATGAAGTGACTACTCTATAGAGTGTATAGGCTACAGTATAGTAAAGACTTGAATATTTATAGTATAAAGTTTAGAGAGTATTATAAATCCAAGATGAAACTGACAGAAGGGTGGGACTGACAGAAAAAGCTGCAATTACAAATCAGCTACTTCAGCACCACGGACAGCGCAATGGATTTATCAACACACAGCACAGTGAGGCTACTGGTCTTTCAGAGCCACGGTTGGGGTCATAGATTCTAACTTAAACAAACCTCAGTCAGACCAAGGATCAGTCAGGTAGATGAGACTAACATATTCAGCTAAACAACAGCTCTGCCCTTGTGCTATCTCTGCTACAAGGGAGGGAGCGGAAGGATGGCAGGTTAACAAGGGGAATGCTTTTTGGTCATTTTGCTAACAAGCGGGGTGGCATCCTCCCTCATCCTCACTCAAACTGCCTAGTTTGCTAATAAAATCTGTCATCACAATTTTTCTTACAAAAGGAAAAAGGAAATGTCTCAGCAGTGCTAATGGCTGTGTATGGATGAGGACAGTATTGTTACAGCAATCATCCGGATCAGGACTTTATAAAATCTGTGGGAATGTTGCACAAGGACAGTTTAAGCAAGACGTTTAAGCAAGAAATCACATATTCACTTGACATGCAATCAAACTGCAACTTGGGCTTCTCAGCTCCCTCAGTGGAAAAAAAAAAAAAAAATCTGCCAGTGGGATGAGTAAATCTCACCTGTGCCCAGTGTTTTCTGGGATTATCTCGGCCCACTGGCAGTGCTCTTCACTTGCTTTAAGAAAATAAAATTTTACGATTTTTTTTTTTTTTTTTTTTTTTGCAGTGTATCTCTGACTTACTTTACATCTCCCTCTATATTTTTTCTCTACCTTTATTCTTCAGACTGTCTCCATGCTTCCCTCTATCAAACCCAGTCTGTTTCTCTCTTTCTCACCTCTTTCTTTTCTTTTTTCTTTTCTTTTCTTTTTTCTCTGTCGGTCTCTCCCCTTCTCTTTCTTTTTCTCCCAGCCCAGTGGCTGTGTTATGAATTTAATCACCTCTCACATGACTAGCCACAATTTTAATTCCCTCATTTTAATTTCTAATTTTAACATTTCTGCTCACACACAGTCTTACACCACACAGAGATAAACAAAGTCTTCATTTAACAAATTAACCAAATACAAATGCACACATGCACTATGTACAAACACACACTCACACACTCACACATCAGAGAGAGAGAGAGAGAGAGATCAGTAGAAATGCTGGTTGCAGGCATAGATATTTCTTATATTTGAAGTCTTTTGAAAGTACTCTTGTACTCAGGTCTGTTACTAACATACTAACTTGGTGGTGGTAGCAAACGTAATGCACTATAATATGAAACTCATTTAATTCATGAAGGTGAAATTCTCTATTTGTTTGCCCTCTTTGAGGGAGGTCAGTGGGGACTCTGCCTTTCCTGAGAATATTTCAGCTGGTGGGACGCTTGCCAACAGTGCAGACTTGATCTTAAGTCTGCTGGTGAAAGGACAGTCTCCCTTGCTGTGTCACCCTGCTGCCTTGGGATATGTTTCTCCTGAGTCATATTTGATGTCTTCTGGCTGGCGACTCTTCCTGAAGCCTCTGAATCCATTCCAGGCAGGACTGCCAGTAGGTGTTACAGTCAACAGTTGTGCCTTCAAAGTCCTCAGATCTGATTTCGCATTTCGCATTTCCTCTCCTTCAGCCGGCCTTTGAAATGTTTTCCTCTGCACTCCCACTGACCGCTGACATTATGTAAATGGCCAGACATGATCCAAAAAAGCAGCTGATCCCGGGGCTTGCTGATGGCATGCCCAAGCCAGTGCAGCTGGTGCCGGGTGATTGTGGCCCCTGCAATACTGTACTTTTACCCCTTCTTGTTACTATCATCTCTGCAGTTGGTTTTTTCAAAATGAGACGCGCAATCATGCCAGCTGACTCCAGGGAGAACTGATTTAGTGTGTTGGTCAGCAGCTGTGTGACTGAGTCCATGCAGGTTTAAAGACAGACGTCTGGTGATGAAGACAACTTGAGAGACAGCCTTTTCAGAAGAGAGACATTTAAGGCAAAGGCAGTTGTGAGTTGGGTGCAGCCTGTGATCTTTCATTCATTCTTCCTTTTTTTGACAGATTAAAAAACAAAGAACTGAGAGGTTTGCTCTGTGCTTTTGTCAAACATCAACAAAATACTGATTTCAAATATTTGAGATAAACTGCTACATACCACCATCAATTGATTAAATTCTTCTTTCTGTGCATGTAAAAACACCCGTCATGTAGAAATATGATGAAGAAATCACTTAATAAAATAATAAGGATAATAAGTTCCTTCAGCTTAAGAAAGATGATGACAAGTTCATTAAACAGCATGGTATGAACATGCCCATGTATTTGAATGACAAAACTACTGTGTTGCATACTGTACTGCATCATATTGTTTTGTGACGGACTGTTGATTAATTAATTATTGACTGTTGTGATTTAATGATGATTATTTCGGTAACACGTTTACTCAACAAACAGCCCACGGGTCATATCTGGCCCGTTAGCCTTTCATTGCCCTCAGATCTCTATTCATCCACATAGTTTCTGTGTGATTTGGTGAGGTTTCCAGTCTGTGTTGATATTCCATGTCTCCCTTCACCCCTGGATGGGTATTCTTTCAGTAACAGCTCTTATCCAAAACAATGACACAGATTCCCAACATAATCTACAGGTCTCGAGGGTGAGGAAATTTTTTGAGAACTATTTTCCGATGAAGAACACCAGCAAATTGTATCTGTCCACCTCCAAGGAGCATGAATCTAAGGCTGATAGATACAGTGCTTGCTGGAGAAGTGCATGCATGCTTTCTCCAGTTCTTTAAAAACATATACATGTGTTTGCAAACACACACACACACACACACACACACACACACATACACACACACACACACACACACACACACACACATATACACACATTACACTTTTAGCGAAAAATAATCTGTTCTGCAGTGTCTCGGGTTTTGATGATGGCCAAACTTTGCCTTCAATCAATACCTCCATTTGTGTTGTTTTCAAGACACTTTCAAAATGTGCTGCTGTGATTGCATCCATATATTCATGCCTGTCTTCACTCATAAAAAAAGAAAAAAAAAAACATAGGCCACATCATATGACTTGTGTACTTATGATTGATGCCATTGCTCCTGTTACGTGCAAAAAATTCATGCTCAAGTAATAAGAGTTGCAACCTGGAAAAGAAAGCTACTGTACCTAATTGCCGCCTACCCTGCTAGTTTGAAAACTGCAGTGCACTGGGTGGAGAGAGATGGGAGTGGTTGGAAATAGCAGCTATGTTTATGTGAAGTCAAACTGAAGTACAACTCCATGACATTCACCTGTTTCTAACCCAAGGGGGGAAAAAAATGAATTACAGCCTCGAACAGACACTGACAGTTCAACATGTTATATGTGGAGGAGGCTTGCAAGTGGCCAGTAAAGTGAGCAAAAGCGACCTGCAGTGTAGTCAGCATCTCCATGGTAACAATGATGTCTCTGACTGGTGAATTTCATCCTTGCATTATGGGAAGTGTGGTACTTAGACAGGGATTTTGGAATAAAACACACAGAAAAAGTTAAAATCAGAAAAAAAATACAGTGTCTTCTCACATTCTTGTAGCCATGTGTTCTTGAATGAAGGTTCCTGTAACTTAAGTTTCAGTGGTAGCACTCTGAAAATGTTTGCGTTTGTCTCTGGGATAGCATTTTCTTTCTATATGACATTCTAGGACTATTAAGAGTAGAAAGGCCAAAGGCTCATGCCACTTGACATTAAGATTTTAAATGAAAAATGAAACTTCCCAACATTATAAAAGCAGAAGTGTCATTATTCTAGGATGTTTCATACATATCTTGGGTTTTTATAGATATAGGCCCATTTATGCAAGAAAAACGGGTTACAGAGTGGTCAGTGTGTGAATATATCTCCATGTCCTCTTGATAATGCTCTAATCAACATCTGAGTGTCTGATGCCAGTTCAGAGGAATAACTGTGGCAAATTCTAAAACCATTTGAACATGTATGATCACTTAGATGCATTTGGGGAAATAATGTGATGAGGATGATGAAGTCTTTATCTAGGGATTGGTTTTGTAATTATAGAGAGGTAAAACCTGAAAATGAGTTGGTTTGGCAATCCAGCATCAAAGTGGCTTTGTCTTTTGACAGTGACGGGTTTTAATCTGAGCTGTCATATTAAAGAAATAAAAGCTTTGTCTGGTTGTGTTTGTTTATTATTCAGCTTCATATCAGTTGGTAGATTGTTGTGAATGGGATGAGTTGCCGTCACTTGTTCATAGAATGTAGCTTTGAATGTCTGGTCTGCATGTCAAAAGCCTTTCCTGTTCCACCACAAACACAGCGGTACTGCCCTCCCAGTTTGTGCCAGAATTTTCATGCCGATTATTTAATCAAAACTCGAGTGAACCAGGTCGGAAAACAGCCTAATTTTCTAGTATTGTGACAAAGACATTAAATTTCTTTACTCCTCTCCCACTCTGTCATTTTCCTTTTTTTTTACTCTGACATGCTGCCTCTCCCTCTCTGCCTCTCTCCTGATTTTGTGCTGTCCATCTGTCTCCTTCCTTCTCTCTCTCTCTCTCTCTCTCTCTGTCTGTCTCCCCTTCTTTCGCTTTACCACAAAAGTGTTTCATTCTCCGTGTCCTGCTGTTTTTGTTGTTTTCTCTTTATAGCTGTTGTTGTTGTTTGTCTATTTTCGCTGGTCTCACTCTGACACCTCAAGGCTATTTTTCTGTTGTATCTCACTGCAGAACAATACTGGGCCAGATGCAGCAACTTTCTCCTAAATGTCTCTGATATTTTCTCTTATTTTACTGTTAAGAGAAAAAATAAATAAATAAATAAGTCAACTCCAGATGCACCGAAGCTTCTAAACCATCTAAATCGGCCCTTATCCAGGTGTGCTGAATGATGAATCCCTGGTTTGTAAAGTAGACATGTGTGCCTGAGCATTGGTTATTAGTATAAAGCCCTCAGACACTAAATAAGGGCAGTTGTTATGCTGTTTGCAAAATACTCACAAGAACTGGAGATGCCACCAAAAGCAAAGTTGTAGAAAGAAGAAGAACTTAAACAACTGAAATTAGACTTGATTGTGATTGAGTGGTACTGAGCCAAGTCAAATTTCCTTTCTTGGGACAATAAAGTTCTGCACTGAAGTGAACTGAGGTTATGTTAAATAAACATTAAAAAAAAGAAAGAAAGGAAATGTGATTTTCCAGAGTATCAGTACTGACATTATGGGAAAGGCAAAAGGCTAAAAATGGCCAAAAAAAAGTGTGATGCTGTGAATCTCATCTCAGTGAAAGGATGTACAGTTCACTTAAATAAAATGAAAATGATCCAGTATTGAAATGCATATAACAAAAAAAAAAAAAAAAAAAAAAAAAAAGCATTACCCAAGCTGAATGCTTTGTGGTGATGACTGCAGCAGTACAGGACAGTTCCAGAGCTCTGACAACTACAGAGATTACTTCTGCATAAACACATAAAAACACTCTCATTCATGCACACAACTATTTTTAATAGCTGTCATGGTGTGTAGGCTTTTGTTGCTGTTATTTCAACAAACTCTCAAATGTCTGCATTCAAGTATTTTTATTTTAATCAAATCCTTGTAATTACTATAAAAAATGAAAATATGCAAATGTGATTATGCATTGATATTCATTAAATGCAATTTTTATGTTCTTCGATTTCAAAATGCATGTTTCCATGTGTTGGATCTCTGAGTTGTGGAGTGCGACAACGAGAAAGCTTGTCCTTTCTTGGTAAGAATACGCTCACCCACACGTGACATTCTTTCATACTTATGAGAGAAGAAAAAATACGAAAACACTGGTCAGTCCTAGAAATCAGTGGGTGCTAACAAAATAAGACCAAATTGAGGATACACACAAAAATAAGAAGAACTTTGTTGATATATAGCTTCCTGCATCTGGCCCAATGAATCACATTCCCTCTCCTTTGAAAAAAAAAAAAAAAAAAATCCACCAGATGGCTTCCAGTCCGTCAAACCAAGGGAATGCAAACACCAACATTTCTTATATAGTACTTACAATAAAAATATAGCACGTCGCCGAGTGTGGCACAATGCAGGGCATCTTCTTGTGGAGAAAAAAAAAAAATCAATTAACACTTCATTCATCCTTCAATCGACTGATCCATCCATATAATCCCCCAACAAATGTATCTATCTCTTCATCAAAGACACTCAAAGTATGCCACATCTGTCATGAATTTTGCATGTATCCTTGAGCTTTTCCAGGGTTGTTACCGGGCTGAATTCCATCAGGATGGCAGGAACTATTTCTCATCTGTTGCGCGTGAGCCTGTTTCTCACCGTGCGCTTCTCTGTTCATGTGCATGGTACTGACCTGTTTGTGTACCCAGCGTGCGTGTGCTGTTCGGTTTCTGTGCCTCTATATTCTGGTTTACTGCAGCAGGAAAACAAAATGTCCATACTTGTGCCGTTGTCCTAAACATGTGTGTGTGTGTGTGTGTGTGTTTGTGCATGCATGTTGGCACGTCCCAGGTTGCCAGGTCAGTCCGACCCTGTTAATGAGATCAAAGGTCAACTGCTGAAATTCCCTTCCAAGCCTCCAAAGCACACACATGTACACACACACACACACACACACATACACACACATTCACCTCTCCATCCTCTCCATCCCTCTTCCATCCTTTATCCTGTTGCTTTATCCTTTTTTTCACCCCACTGCATTTATCCTCTGTCTGCTCTGTTTGTTTTTCTCTGCCACATCCTCTTGGTCTGGCCCACCCCTCTTCTCTCCCATATCTCCATCACTCTCTCTCCTTCAAGTTCAAGTTAATTTATTTACTGTAATCAGCTTTCTTAAAATCAAAAAGAGAGCTTGTTTTGTCAGGATTGTGTTAAAGTGTGTTATCAATGTACCACTGATAGTGTTGGAGTGTATCACTTCATTTTATGCTTGTGTGGTTGTCTGTGTAGCCTGGAAATCAGTAACAACAATAATAACAACACACTTTATTTATGTAGTGCTTTTCAAAACAAAAGTCTCAAAGTGCGTCACAAAGTAATTCTGATATTTGTGTGCATCATTCATTCATTCATTTATATTTTAATTCAAGATGTACCTTGTACTGCAGATTAATAATGAAGACATCAAACTTATGAAATAACACATTTTTAAGAGCTTTTCTTTTTATTAACATTTGAGGATTTTTGTACATTTTTGAATATGATGTGAAAACACATTCATAATGCAGAGCATTGGCTGCTTTTGATTAATAATAACATGAAGTCAAACTGACTTTACCACAAGCATCATCAAAGACTTTGTGTTGCCAAGTTGTACAGCCTTTGTGCTTTATATGTTGAATTTTTGGTTTATGCCTAAATTATGAATAAAGAACGTGAATTCAAGGCCAGTTCAATGTTTTTTTTTTTTTTTTTTTTTTTTTTTTTTCAAGCCAAACTGTGAAGCAAACCAAACTGTGGCCTGAAAAGTGAGATATAAAACGAACTGAACGAAATCAGATTGTTACTGTTTGTCTGTCTAATGCATTTCATTATTTTGGTGTTTACTGCAAAATAAATATGAGATGTACTTTAAGTTAAAAGATTCACTAAAAAGGACATTATACTTGCCCATGTTTGTGAGGGTTTTCTTCCACAATTCAAACATGCAGGTCAAATGAACTGATTACTCTAAGTTGTCCCTCGGTGTGAATGTGTGTGACTGTGTGTGTGTGTGTTAGCCCTGTGATGGACTGGCGGCCTGTCCAGGGTGTTTTCCTGTCCCCTGAAAAAGCATTGATGGCAAATACATGGATGGAAATCCAAAATTTACCAGACCTACGTCACCCTGTGCCAAACAGTGACCAGCCCTCACACAGGTATCGAGCTGTAAGTGGAACAAATATTTATCTTTCCATAAACTGGATAAGGGTTATGCATTCCCACAGGGACTTGGTCAGTTTTGGTGGTTAATACAAATCAGCTATCGGTCGCTCAGTGCTTGATGTACAATCTGCATTCTCACTGAAGCTGAACTTTTTCAGGTCTTCGCAAAATATTGTTTTTGTTTATTGTCATGTTTTCTGTCAGTATCCCATGAATAAAATTAGTAAATGCTGACTTTTTTACTGTTCTACCCGCTGTGAGTCGCTCCATATTAAATTGTCAGTTTAAATTTTAAATATGAACCTCATTGTACTAAAGATGGTTGATTACTGGACACCTGGATCTGCTCTGCTCAATATATAAAGTTTCTTGCTCTCAACACCTGCGCAAAACGAATATCAGATGTGAAGTTGTTAACTAAGCCAGCTGCCAGCCAGCCTATTGGATCCATTACATAAATAAAACAATTTTACTGTGGTGAAAAAGCTTTTCATGGACTGGGGTAATTCTGTACAACCCATTCTGCTGCAGAGCATAGTCCCAAACAAAGGCCCCAGTCTTGCAGATGAATTAGAGCGGCTGTAAAAAGTTAGGTAGAGGGGGAAATATACGACTCTTATGCCATTTCAAAACAGTGTTGAGGGAGTGAGAGAGAGACAGAGATAGAGGGAATGGAGAGAGAAGAGAGAGGTACATTAAAAAGCAGAAGGGAGGAGAAAGAGTGACACAGAGAGGAACTAAAAAGGAGATATGAAGGTGGACAGACCAACAGAGGGGAGAAGAGAGGCAGAGAGTGCGAGAGGAGAGGGAGAGAAAGTGAAACATATAGAGGGGAAACAAATAGAAAGAGCGAGAAAAACAAATGAGAGAGCAAGAGCGGCAGGCAGACAGAGACGGAGAGACACATGCCCAGAGAGCGAAGGAGAGAGCCGTTATTCTCCTCATTGTGTTATTCCCTGAGATCTCCTTAACATAAATCAGAGTGGTTTATCGTGCCAACAATGCACTTACTGCTCTGTTCATAAACAATGCTTTTATGGCTTCTTACCAGATTAACTTACTTAGCTGGAGAACCTGATCGAGTGAAATGCATGCTTGAAAGAATGTTTAGGCTGAATGTGGAGGGAGGGAGGGGAGAAGGAGACGACACGGGCAAAGAATAAGAGAGAGAAAGTGCAATGAAACAGGAGAGGGAGAGGAGCAGTGAGAGGATGGGAGGAGGTCAGATGCATGCAAGAGATGACGGGATGAGGAGATGTTAAATGGAAGGAGAAAGTTAAGGAGAGAAGGATGAAAAGGTTGGAGGGATTTAGAGAGGGGTGGTGCATAGATCAGGCAGCTTTCATGTAAAATAGTTTAATTTACTTAGATTGGAGGTGCAATGATAGTAATTACCTGCAGCTCCTCATAAGAAATCCCCTCAATGAAAGAGATTCCACAGGGCACGACTCTACTGCGCTGCAAGGAATGGAGAGATGCATGGAGGAGGGAGGAAAGAGAGGAAGACAAAGTGAATGAATCAAGCCTGCCGCAAGAGAGAGGAAAAGATGGACAGCGTTTGGATGACGGCCCTCATCACACACACAGGCAGTCTGAAGATGTTCAAACATGCGATCGGATTGCAGCCCACCTGTAATTCTGACAGTACTCAGTCAACAATATGTGTGTGTGTGTGTGTGTGTGTGTGTGTGTGTGAGAGAGAGAGAGAGAGAGAGAGAGGGAGGGAGAGAGGGAGAGAGAGAGACATGCTGGGATGTCATCCAGACTATGAATTAGCCATCTGCCAAAAAAAAAAAAAAAAAAAAAAAAAATACACACAGGGAAGACACACACACACACACACACACACACACACACACACATACACTGTCCTTGAAAGACCTAACCACTGAGTGATTTGGGGTTTACAAACAGACAAACACACACACACACACACAAAACCACAGGATATATAAAATGAGTAGGCCTACTTTAAAAGGCCTAACAGACAACTATTGATTATAAACCTCCACAAATGATGCTCTGAAAAAAATCAGTTGAATGGAATGCATGTTGCCAAGTATCAATCAATATTGTTGTTTGTTGTTAGGTTCTCCAAAAACATGTGCAGCATGTTATGTCAAAAGTTTAAAACCTTAAAGCAAAAGTTTAAAGGGAAAACGGAGTTGAATACCCTTTACGTTCCCCAGAAGATAAAGTATATTCAATTCCAAGGTTTAAAAGACCAGATGGGTTATTTACAGGATCTGTTGGTGATCTGTGTGTGAGTTATTTGACATGTCCTGACGTAGGATAGCGTCAGCCATCACAGCATCCTGCACATGCTCAACAAGTTCCTCATAAAATCATTTTTTTTTTATAGCGTGAAAAAGAAAAGCTTTTAGTCGTGATTTGAAGTTGCTGAAACGGTGAGTCGGCTTCATTAGGCTGTACAAGTGCATCAGTTCTGACATGTGGTTTCTGCTCCATTTAAAAACCAAACATGCCAGTTGGGTAAAGACTGTGGATGTTTAGTGACCATTTGTTTACTCAGCTGTCAAGTATGTTGACAATATAATGTTTGTAGCTTCGCCAGCTGACACATTACACTCTTTTCAAATGGATTTCTCAAAGACATAGAGGCAGGGCGACTTTCAGCAATCGCAGGAGGACATTATGATTACTTTTTGTTGGTTTTGTTTTTTGTTTTCTTGTATGTATGAGTGGTGGTGTTTGATATTTCTGTTGTGTCTCGATGGTAAGCATAGATTTATGAAACTCCTGCACAAGCACACTTGATTGAGCACAGTAGCACCGGCAGTACAATGGCAGATATACAGAGAGCGAGTTTGCATTTCCTAGAACAGCAACAGCATTTCTAATTGACTTATATTCAATCTGTACTAACCTGTAACCCCTAGCCATTAAGCCGGAATGACCAAATGACCATCCAAAATGTGAAAAATTCTTTAGCTGTACTAGCAAATGCAAATTAACATTTAATTAACATAAAATATTCTCAGAGTTTGTAGGTATTGTATGGTGGTAATGTTAGTGAGACAGATAATTTGGATTATCCTTTACCTGAGGAAGCCTTTCAGATGAAATATATTGTGTACCCACATTCTATTCCCAAGCCTTGTCCTTGTGCCTTTGTAAATCATAAGTAAACTTCAAGTCTGTCTAGTAGTTTAAAAAATAAAATAAAATACAATAAAAAATCCTTCCTGTATTTGCATGTACTCTGGTGGCTCTATCTCCTGCTTTCTATAGACAACACACACACACACACACACACGCAGCCAAATAAAGAACATGTGAAACGCAAATTAGTACACATAATACAAGGGCACACTCACACCCACTCACTTCTATAGAGGTCGTAGAAATACACATATTTAATCACAGGCACAAAGGCATTAGCATGCATGCAGCACGCACACACACACACACACACAATCAAAAGACCCATGAGGAAAGCTGTAATATAAATGTGAAAAAATATATATTTACCGCTATATTTTCTGAACTTAGACACAGTTGCTCAAAGACCTGTCTTCTCACCAGCGGTGATCGTGCTTTACTAAGAATGCAGCTGATTAAATAAAGCCTCTCAAACTACTTTTTTTAGTTTTATATGTCTCATACAAATTACTAAAATTTGCTCATATGCTCTCCCTAGTTTTTCCGTATTTATTTATATGACATTCACTATATGGTACATGGCATCTTTATTTGAAGTTCAGGATGCATGTACCTCAGCTGTTTGCCCACTTGCCACACTGACATCAAGGTCCGCCCGCTGAATATTTATAAGAGTGCCTGCTGACCAAGGAGACTCATTAGAGTATCAAGTATACCAATCTTATATAACGCCACAGCATGCATGTTTGAGTTGAAAACCAGACTTGTTTCCTGTCTGAGTTCATAGGTTTATGTAGCCTCATTCATAACAGCTTCATTGCCTGTCAGAAAACAAGGAAAAAGCTGACAGACAGAGAGAAAGAGAGAGCAAGAGAAAACAAAAAAAGAGAAAATGTCTTTTAACCAGAAACAGATTCCCCATAAAACCTTGTTTCCACCTTGGCCTGCCAACCCTAGCCTTACCCCTGATTCCTACAGTAAAACTAAGGTCTCTCTCCTCTCTCTCTCTCTCTCTCTCTCTCTCTCTCTCTCACACACACACACACACACACACACACACACACACACACATACACACACACACACACACACACACTGTAAAACTTGAAGGCTGCACAGTTGCAGTGCAGAGTGACGGTGGGAAACATGTGACTTTTGACCCCCCGGGCAGGGTCAAAGCCGGGCCAGCGGAGACCTCAGACAGAAGGAACCGCATGAAGATGATCAGAGCTGACAGCTCACTTCCTCTACAGACAGGAAGTCAGATAGGTAACTGCTCCGAACTGCCGACGACCGTTAAACCAATGTTATCACCTGCCTGTAAACACACAGTAGGAGCTGGCTAAGATTAGAGGGCTTCACAGGAGCCATTAAGGGATCAGATTCCACCTCAAATAAGAAAAAAAAAATAAAACTACCAATTTTAGTGCTGGTTTTATCCTTACCTATTAGTAACAAGGCATTTTAGAGTGGCTACCATGTTGCTCCCTACCTACTGCTGCCTGCCTAAAGCTGAAAACTGTAATGTTTCATCAGCTAAGTTATGGTTACGATATCCATTAGAGTGTGGACACCCGACCCAGGCTTGTCAGGACCCATCAGGACCCAAAGAGGCGAGCCGGGGTTGGACAAATATTTAGAAATTATGTTTGGGTTGGGTAGTGAAAAATGATGGACCTACTGTCTGTTCTAGGCAACTTTGTGTGTAGCGCTGGAGTTTACGTGACGATGCTGACGGCAACACCAAGGCTATTTCAGGCGGAAAATGTAACCTAGTGATACAGGACAAGCAAAATCTGGGGCTCGGGACGGGTTTGGACACAAAAAAGAAGGCCTGTTGTGTTCGGGTTGGGCTCGGTTACTGTGCTCTGAGGCTTGGGTCGGGGTCGGACAAAAATATGCGGCCCAATCTGCACTCTAATATAGCAGAGGCATTTTATTGATGAGGAAATCATGTTGCTGTAGCAGTTACAAAATCACAAAGAGAACATCACAATAAATAGAAGAGAAGGGGTGGGTTGTGGGGGAGTATCAGCCCAGGGCAGAGTTGCACAGTCTAATGGGTGGGTAAGAAGGACCAGTGGTGTCAGGTTTAGCAGCAGAACCCAAGGAGCAGACTCTGAACCTGGCAGAAGAAACAATATTTATTGTTAACAGAGATGGTGATGGTGAAAACAGTCCGGTGAAACAGGGATCCAGGATGGTGAACTGCTGGTGGACTTGGTTGGCGTGGCAAGCTGGCTTGTAGAACTGCATGAGATGGAAACAAGAATTAGGAAATCAAAAACACTGGCAAGCAAAATGGCTTAGGTCAAGGAAGGCTTCTCTGGCAGTACACCGTGTGCAGAGAGACGATCTGGCAGGGACTGATGATCAGCGCAGAGC
The DNA here is from genome assembly GCF_902150065.1 of Myripristis murdjan. Lineage (NCBI taxonomy): Eukaryota > Metazoa > Chordata > Actinopteri > Holocentriformes > Holocentridae > Myripristis > Myripristis murdjan. The sequence goes on along the minus strand of NC_043991.1, from coordinate 11,863,138 downwards.
AGATCTACTGTGAGGTGACGGTGATGAGGACCGGGTGAGCTCGATCGCTGAGGCAAAGCAGGTGTGGATCACTGCAAGGAGGCAGAGCAGACTGAGCTGACCGAGTGCAGGGGGCGGAGACCAGGAACAGACACATACAGACAGAACAGACTGGCAAATACAGAGAAACACGAGCACACCAACAAAACTCAGACAAAAAGACCAGTAGAACTCACTCAGCCTGCATTGTGACAAATGGCTCCATTCTGACCGCTCTCCTGATGGTCTTTGTCCGCCTGCAGTCACAAAGCCAAGCTCATGCTTCAGTCTGGGATGTGGCTGAGCAGCAGTGAAGCACATGATGCTGCCTAGGGCTGTGTGATATGACCTAAATCTCATATCCTTATATAGGTCATTTCATACCCCCATATCGACATATAATATATGGTATCACACATTTTCAGTAAATTACATGAATAAATAGTTTATATAAAATGTCCACAGGCCTATATCTTGTTACATTCTGAAATACATACTTGACAAATCATATTTTATTGTTTTTCTCCTTTTATTTGAAACCTTTGTGCAAATTTTCAGCAATAAACAAAATATGAAATATGCAAAATAGAAGTTTAATGATGGTGTCTGTCAGTGATCTGCACATGCTTCCCGATGCTGGCACATTTTTTCCCATCCAACAAAAGTGCCGTAAATGCGCCAAATTCAGTCTGTCACCTAAGCCATTTATTTATTTATTTATTTATTTATTTTGTCAAAATGCCACCATAGCTGTGCTGCAGGTGTGTGCAGGTGTTCTGATGTTGGTTGGTCGTTCCCAAATTCTACAGACTGCAAGTAGTCACTAAATTCACGGCGAGAAATAAATCAAAACATTTCTGGAGTGCATGTTTTGTCTCAGTGGCTGCAGCCATGTCTTCTCCTGTTTTTATCTGAGCTTCATTAGTGCAGTTAACAAAATCCTGACACTGCTGAGTTTTAGTGATCGCTGAAGTGTGACACCCAGAGCAAACACTCACACCGTGTCGATCATTATGGCAAAGCAATGCTGCCACTACACTTCCACACAGGATTAAACTTAAGCTTTGTTATTATGTATATGTTAGGAAGTTACTTTACGTTGCCTGTGTTCACACTGCTGTGCAGACGAACGCTAAGCAACGTCAAAACTACAGAAAATAAAATTGTGTGTTAAATTACCATAATGAGTTGATTTATGACACAATGAAGCAAACTATTGAACAAAACAAGGAACGATAGATGTTTTTCTACTGTCACGCAATATATATCAGCATATCACATAGCGCTAATGCTGCATTCCCAAAACTCCCTGTCACACTGTTTTACGCCTGCTCTGCACCCGTTCTCCGCCTCCGAAGTTCTCCCAGTGCTTCCAGCCTCTCCACCCAAAACACATCCCAAACTCATAGTGCTGTCATTCGGTCAGTGTTTAAACGATGCTGCTTAAAACTACCGGTTCACACATTGGCTAGAGCCAACAAAAACAAGTACAACCTTCAACCACCAATGTGTACTGATTGCTGTGATGTCCAAGGAAGGTTAAGAAGTATTTTAAAACTGTTAAAAATGAGGAAAACACTGTGACAAAGGAAGATAATGAAACACAAACAAGAGACACTGGAGCTGCCACAACTGGCTGGAAACAATACGTCCAAAGTATCAGTCAGCTTGTTGGGTGGCACATGTCCTGGTTGATAGTGCCAGTCTGCTCAAACCAGAGCTGTTAAAACAGATAAATCAACCATAGAGAATCTAGTTGCAATCTCAGATCCACACACATCCAGACAGATTAGCTAGTGCTCCACAGAAAATTATCTTTGGATAACTTGAGTGAACAAGGCAGTTACTGTGAACTTGCTGTCACATCAACATATTTGCATCATCACATCACTTTTTTTTTTTTTCTTTTTTTCCCCAAATTCAGCAGACCATATATTCATGGTCATGTTACCTATTCAATCAATGACATTTTCAATCTTTACACAAAAAACTCCTCAGTATGTACTTACACCATGAAGTGACAATGTGCTGGATTATGGGTTTCATCTTCACGGTTGGGGTGTATTTTAAAAAACAGCCTATGCTTTTTATGAGCTAAAAAGAAGATGTCAAAAAGATGCATCTGCATGTCTCTATGTGATCACGGTACTTTGACATTAATCAAAAATAGTGAGGCTTCACTAGTCATTGCATAATCATTCTAGTCATTGCAGAGCTGGCTTTTGGCTGGACTTTGATTCTACACTGCACATTATGGTGATTTTATTTTTATTGACATTTTATTTATTATTTTTATTTATTTATTTATTGTAAACTCTACTGGCAAACTAGAATTGTAAAATACAAATAAAAAATATATACATTTGCAATATAAATACAAATGTGGGGATTTTTATATAAATAAATGTCGATGTCACCTTGTTAGGATACAAGGAAGTTTATTTGTCATTATACAACAGGTTGAATAATGAAATTAAAGTGTGGTTCCCTCTTGATTGATTAATTGATTGTATAGAAAATAAAATTATTAAACATGGAGGAGTGCAGATGGTGCATTTAGTAGTCTCACAGCCTGAGGGAAGAAGCTGCTCTGTAGTCTGGTGGTACGGCAGCGAATACTTCTGTATCTTTTGCCTGATGGCAGCAGGGTGAACAGGCTGTGGCTGGGGTGGGTGTTGTCTTTTAGGATCCTTTTGGCTCTGCGCAGGCACCTCACCTCCCCGATATCACTGATGCTTGGTAGATGGGTGCCAATGATGTTTTGGGCAGTTTTAATCACTCGTTGCAGAGTCTTCCTGTCCTGGGCCGTGCACATCCCATGCCAGTTTGTGATGTTTCCAGTCAGGATGCTTTCAATCGCTCCTTTGTAGAAGCTGACAAGAACTTGGCGTGGGAATTTTGCTTTCTTAAGTTTCCTTAAGAAATACAGCCGTTTCTGGGCTTTTTTAACCAGGGCAGAGATATGTGAAGTCCATGTTAGGTTCTCTGTTATGTTGATTCCCAGGAACTTAAAACTGCTCACTTGCTCCACCTCAGCTCCATTAATGTAGACAGGGTTGTGTGTCTTTGCCTCTTTTTTTCTAAAATCAACTATCAGCTCTTTGGTTTTGCTGACGTTGAGCAGTAGGTTGTTTTCTGTGCACCATTCTGCAAGATGGTTGATTTCCTCCCGATATGAGAACTCATCATTGTTGGAAATCCGGCCGATGATGGTGGTGTCATCCGCGAACTTCACAATAGAGTTCTCTCCATGTCGGGGGTTGCAGTCGTGGGTGTACAGCGTGAACAGGAGGGGGCTGAGCACACAGCCCTGGGGGGCTCCGGTGTTGAGCACTAGAGTGGAGGAGGAGAGACTGCCAATCCGAACTGACTGGGGTCTGTTTGTGAGGAAGTCCAGTATCCAGTTGCAGAGAGTGGTACTGATGCCCAGAGTGTTCAGTTTTCCAATCAGCTTCATGGGGGAGATTGTGTTGAAAGCTGAGCTGAAGTCAACAAACAGCATTCTGATGTAGGTGCTGCTTTTCTCCAGGTGAGTGAAGACTGAGTGGAGAGCAGTGGAGATGGCATCCTCTGTGGATCTGTTGGTTCTGAATGCAAACTGCTGAGGGTCCAGACTGGCAGGGATGTTGTTCTTTATGTGCTGGAGAACCAGTTTCTCAAAGCACTTCATCAGGATGGGGGTGAGTGCCACAGGGCGGTAGTCATTTAGATTAGACACTGCGGACTTTTTAGGCACAGGGATGATGGTGGCTGTCTTGAAGCAGGTGGGAACACTCTCCTGTGACAGTGATATGTTGAAGATGTCAGTAATGACATCTACTAGCTGGTTGGCACATGTTTTTAGTACACGGCCAGGGATGTTGTCAGGCCCAGCAGCTTTACTCATATTCACTTTCAGCAGGACTTTCCTCACATCCACTGTGGATACTGACAGTGTCCGGTCCTCTGGAGGCGGAGTAGACTTTACAGCTGATTCCTTGTTGAGGAGGTCAAAGCGAGCATAGAATGTGTTTAGCTCGTCTGGTAACGTGGCCTCACACATGATGGGAGCGCTCCTGCTTTTGTAACCTGTCACATTTTTGACCGCCTGCCACAAGTCTTTGCTGTTGTTGGTGTTGAGGTCTCTCTCCAGTCTCTGCTGATGCCTTCGCTTTGCCTCCTTGATGCCAGCTTTCAGGTTTGCTCTGGCGGTGTTGTAGGCTTCTTTGTCACCTGACTTGAAGGCAGCTTTTTTGGCTCTACATAGAGCTCTCACCTCTCCATTCATCCAGGCTTTCTCATTAGGGAATGATTTAACTGTCCTTGTTTTTACCACATCATCAGCACATTTGCTGATGTATGATGTCACTGATGATGCGTATTCTTCAAGGTCAATATGGTTCTCCTGGGTAGCAGCATCCCTGAACATCTGCCAGTCCGTGCATTCAAAACAGTCCTGTAGAGCTGCTGCAGCTTCATCTGTCCACACTTTAACTGTTTTTACAGTTGGTTTGACCCTTTTTGTCAGCTGGATGTAGGTAGGCAGGATAAGCAAGGAGATGTGGTCTGACTGGCCAAAATGAGGACGAGAGAGGGCTCTGTAGCTGCCAGGAACATTGGTGTAGACATGGTCCAGTGTGTTGTTTCCTCTGGTGGGGATGTGGACGTGCTGGTGGAATCTTGGCAGAACAGTTCTGAGGTCTGTTTGATTAAAATCCCCAGCAACAATAATAACAGCATCTGGCTGTTTTGCCATCTGGCTGCTGATGACCTCATACAATTCCAGGAGTGCATTTTTTGAATTTGCATCCGGTGGAATGTAAACAGCAGCAACAAACACACTGGTGAATTCTCTTGGCAGGTAATATGGCCGACATCTGAGCAGTAAAAACTCAATGTCAGGTGAACATTTTCCATCCACTCTGACTGCACCTGTGCACCAAGCATCATTGATGTATACACAGAGCCCGCCCCCTCTCGTCTTACCGGAGTCTTGTGTTCTGTCGGCCCGGAACAGGCTCCGCCCGTCCAGTGTTAAAGCCTCATCCGGTATGTTTTCATGTAGCCACGTCTCTGTTAGGATGAGAACGCCGCAGTGTCTGATCTCTCCCTGCTGGGTCAGCCTGAGCCGTATCTCGTCCATTTTGTTCTCCTGTGATCGGACGTTAGCCAGGAGTAGGCTGGGTAACGGCACAGCCTTGGGTCCAAGCCTCCTCAGCCTCAGTCGCACCCCGGCTCGCCTCCCCCTCCTCCTGCGTCGACTACACCGCCCGCGATGACGTCCGATCCGAACGCCCTGGTCGTCGGATCTTAAGATGCCGAGTGAAGATATAATCCCAAGGTCCGCGGCACTCAGTTCAATTTTTGCACTTCCTTTCCTGATGTTGAGGAGTGTATTACTGTCATAAGTAATACACACGCAGGTGGTACGATTCTCAGCAGTAAAAACAGAAGAATCACTCCTATTTTTGTTGAAATTGTTCTGTATCTACCTGCATCTGCCCCACATATTATTATTATTATTATTATTATTATTATTACTATTGTTATTATGCGGTAACAAGTTGATCTTTATATTACTGTTTGTCATTATTTTGTGACAATTCCTATTTTAAATTGATTGCGTCAGTTGGCAACATCTATTTCTGTAAAAAAAAAAAAAAAAAAAAAATGAGTTGGAAGACTAAACAATTTTCATGTTACTCGAGTACATTTATCACACAGTACTAGAGTTGCTGGTCAGCACAGCATATGAATAAATGGTATGCTGGCTTGTTAGCTCTCAGGATAACAGACACCTGAGTCCCCTTTAGCCTTTGGACTTCTCGGACTGTGCTTGCTTCACAAGTTAGAATGAGAAAGTCTGCAACCTGTAAGTCCATTAAGCTCTACAGTAGCACTGCCATTGATAATGGATGTATATCTGGCCCGGGGCTAAATCGACCACGCCAATATACCACTATCTGCTGTAGCAGACTGTGTAGAAAGTCCACAGTACATATTAGTGATTTACTAGGCTATTTACAATGCTACCGCAGCCCCCCATCCCTCGTATTGTAACTCAGAACCACATTACAGGTTCAGCCGCCTGCTTATCTGAAGTCATAATGAAAGTTTGGGTTCCTTCTATTTAGATGGACTATCGTTTCTCTCCAGGATAAACAGCTTTAGTTTGCTCTAAGGGATGTTTTTTAAATGAATGATGCAAGATATGGACTTCAGCTGTATGACAAATGAGACTTTAACTTGGTGCCCACTTGCCAAACACACAGGCACACATACATGGGATGTTCAGCACAACTGTGGCGACACAAACACGTGTGTGTAAATGATTGTGTTGTTAGATTTGTTAATAGGTTTCATTCATTCATTCATGTAAGTTACTGTCAAACCCATATTTTCCATGATATTCCAGAAAATCATGGGAACACTGTGTTTAGCTGTGTGTTCAGGCTAGTAGTCTGTCATTTTCCCTATTTATTAAACAATATTTATTAAATAAATAGCTCCCTTGCAACACTTAGCATCACATTTACTATAAAATGAAACATATTCCACATACCAAAGTGGCCAATTAATTCATTAGCTAAAGTTATTTAGTCATCTTAGTTTGTTCCTCCAAGGCCAGATTACACATTACCTTGGCTCTTAACTGGATTAACTATTCACTAAAAGTCATTACAACAACACACATATGCGCGCGCACACACACACACACACACACACACACACAAACACACACACACACACACACATGCACAGTGCACTTACTGCCAGACGGTTAGAAGGCTCTCTCAAGGTTTATCTTGTCTCAGACTCCATTCATGCTTTGCAGCCTTGGGGGACACACATTGGTCCACACAAATGCTCACAAAATACACACTAATGCAGAAACTGCACAAACACCGACATAAATACAAATCACAACAGGTGCACACAATCATGTGTAATCATGTGCATATATACACACACACACACAAACACGTGTGCGTGCACACACACACACACACACACACACACACACACACACACACACACACACACACACACACACACACACACACAATCTGTAACAGTCAAAACAAACCCAAAGCGTCTCTGGCTTCCAGGTGGATGGATATGCAGCACACCATGCCAAATGGCTTCTTTGATATGGTTTGACACTGTGGAATAAAATGTGACATGCAGTCAATTTAACTGTTCAGTAAACTTGAGAAAGTTCAAAGGAAAACACTTCAAGCAAGGCAAAGGTAAAGCAAATGGGCTCAAAGACCCTACCAGGTGGATTTTAAGTATTTTGAGTTTAAAATGTATGAACACTGTCTTGACATGAAGCTGAACCCCATGTACAGTCAATGTCTCAGTTGTCTAAAGGCTTAAAATCCCATCTCACCTTTTCTGTCTCTCCCTAATTAGCGTTGTCATGACAGCAGTGGGGAGTTAGCAGGTAAAATCATTATAAAATTCATTCAGTTCAGATTTTCAGCCATCAGAACATGTAAGGAGAGAAGCGAGTAGTAGTTTGAAAGATTGGCATTTGCTTTCAGAATACATTATTTTATAGTATTCAGCTCTATTTGAAAAAGGTGCTTTTTTGATAAATTGATTTTATAATGTGTATATGGTAAATGGATTGTAAGTTGAAGTTCACATTTATATAGAACCCTTAATCACAGATACCAATGCAAAGGGCTTTACAGGGACATGGTTTTACAGAAAAAAAAAAATAAAACAAATGATATCCCCTGACCTGAACCCTCACAGTGGGCATAAATATCCTTCCAAGAAACCCAGAAGTGGGGAAAATATGAGAAATCAAATCGGCAAGCGGACAAGTAGACAAAAAAGGCATTTTCAAATACAGTTTGAACATTTATCAGTCTTGTATGGGCACATATATACTGTACATGATATATACAAATATACAAAAACTCGGTGAATTTCACAGCTCTACCTTCTAGTTGTTACCTTAGTGCACATGCAGAGTATTTTAGGTTTTCAAAGCCATTTACGATTGCTTCATTGACCGCTGTTATAGCCAAAAAGGAGCCTGCAGCACTCTGAAGTCAGGATCAATAGTGAAGCAGCTGGTGAAAAGACGGTCTCTACGTCTGAGGATGATGGCTGATAATTTAGGTTCCAAAACAGCAAATTTGTCCTTTATCTCTGTTGAAATGATCACCAACTATGCTCATTTCTTCTCAGTGTGCAAAGATGTCAACTCCTTCGATCTAACTTGCTTGAAAAGACAGTTGCAATTAGTCAAGGAGCATCACCCAGGTGTGGCATAAGTGACGGCTTCATTCAGCTGCAATGTCTGAAATGTTGCCAAGAGATGGAGCCTCTCTGCTTTGATCTGTGCTGCAAAACCTCTCCTCTCAGAGAGCCACTGACTTGCCATAAGTCAGTTTATCGGCCTTATTTTGGAATGCGGAAATACACAGTGGGACACATTTCCGTTTTTTTTGTGCCACACTTCCATTTGATTGCTTCTCTGCAAACTAGCTGGCGAAAAGTGAGCTAGCTAGTCAAAGACCGAAATGACTTGAGAAAAAAAAAAAAAAAAAAAAAAAATAGAGAACTTACCAACAGTAGGCCTACTCATAATAATGTCACTCCAACCGCACTGGGATGTTGACTTGAATGGAAAAGACTGCACACGGGGTGACAGGGGCAGCCGATGGAGCATCACATTCATGAAGATGAAAGATCACACATTCCCTGATAATGTCATTCAAAAACATTTTAGTGTTCACTGCATATATACACCACTGATCCAGACCTCTGTGGCTAAAAAAAAAAAAAAAAATTCTAATTCTATGTGTCAGATTATATCCGTTCCCATCCTTGTATTAGTTGCTCTGTCAGTTAATCAGTGAAACATTTCTACTTCCATGTTAGATTTCTTTTGTTCAACTATGCTTTGTTCCAGGTTTCTGGGGATTTAGGGATCTGTAGCCTAATGGGAAAGTTATGTTCCCTCTGAGTTTTTATTTTTCTCATAAAAGCCAAAAACCCCAACATTAGACAAAAAACTAAAAATGTCAAAGTATGTTTAACGGGAGTTTTTCAGAGTGATTTAAGTGCATTTGCTAGTTTGTAACCAGTGAGGGAAAGACAAGCAGGTGGTTTTACAGAAAATGGCTTAATGTTAGAGACATACATTTGTGATTCAGTGCCAGTGTGCAACCGGATACACACACACACACACACACACACACACACACACACACACGGAGCACAGACATGCCAAGAAGACAGCTCATTCCCTCTTGCCTCTGAGAGAGAGTCCGATAGAGTAAGAGAGTCTGAGATCTGTATCAGGGCATTTAAATCAAAAACAGGTGCAAGCGCATACACTCCCTCTCCCTCTTTTTCTTTTCTTTTCCCTCTTTCACACACACACACACACACACACACACATACACACACACACACATTCACACAACATGTGGAGACGCACATACATCTCAATTTTCACTCTGACATTATCTAGCAAATCTGTTAATTGCATTTAAGGAGAATTAGATTATCTTTGAACTCTGACCCCTACCTAGATGTCCTTTTAGCTAGACAGGAAATTGCTCTATAACCATTACACGGCCGTCATGTCGAACCAGGGCTAAGTGAGATAAGTGTTTCAAATTAGTCACACTGATTTTTTTTTTTCTTTTTTTTTTTTTTACTGTGGAGAGGGACTCAAGCTCAAAACATCCCATATTATTTCAGGAATGTGAAATGTCTTGGAATGATGTAATGGGCTTTGCAAGCTTGGTACCGAACATGTCAGTCAAGGCGATTTTAGAGTGGGCAGGGGAGACAAAAAAACAAGAGGAGAGGGAAGGACAGGAGAAATAAAAAAGAAAAAAGAGAGGAAAAAGAAAGAGAAGAGTTATTGCATGTGCTTTGGGAGGTATCCAGTCGTGAAGTCAAGTAGAGGCCTTGACTCTTACCAGACTGGAGCAGATGATGAGTTACGGCAACAGGCTAAGCCCCATCCCACAGGGAGACGCTCACATCTGAAACAAACATACCTAAGGTCCTGAGAGAACCATAACACTAGCCGAGCAAAACAGTCATAATCTCTCTTTCTGTTGCTCCTTCCCTCCCTTTTTTCCATCTTTTTCTATCTCGCTTTTTCCCCATCTGTCAGAGAGGTTTCATTTCTTCATTCCACTGCTTCCCTTATTCTATCTCTGTATTCTCTTTCCCTCAGCTAAATGGATGGAATGAGGTGTTAACAATTTTCAGATGATGTCACATCCTCCATGTTTACAGTGGCGTGAACAGCAGATGGTGGTTAGGAACGCCAAACAAACAGCAGATACCAAATGCTACACACTTGCATGGTCTATCGCCTCTCCAACTGATCAAACGATGGGAAAAGTTTCTTCTGCGTACTAAAGGTACAGAATCACAGAAGGATTAATGCTTACAAAACAATGTTGCAAAAAATGAGCTTCAAACTCATGTCTTTCCTATGGAAGAGCAGAGTCGGAGCATGCCCATGTCCTGAACAGTATTTGCTAAGCACTTCCACTTCGTACCCTCTGAGAATGGTTCACCTGGAAAAATGACAACGAACCGAATAGAAAACTACCCATGCACAGTTGTCAACCTGTCACAGGACTGCAGTCAAGCTTTTCAACGTGACAAATGAAACTTGTCCCAACTCTCCAGACAAAAACTTCCCAAATCATGCACGCAGCCACATTCTGGGATATTCCAGAAGGACATTTTAGAGAAACACCAAACCAAGCTTGCTAGGTTCAGAGATCACGATTCATCACCTCCGAATATACTGAGACTGAACTGTCCGTATTCATGGTTAAATTATAAAGCTCAATCAAGAATTCATGTTTCTACAATAGTTTAGTAATTCAGTGTTGACTAGAACTGTTTGGTAAGTCAAGTGAAAAATGCTGTCTGATTGTACACTGTAGTCTACACCTACTGAATTGAGCTGTGCTTTTTTTCCCATCATTTCAGGTCAAATCTAAGTGGCATTAAACAAATTTGCCAGTGAAGAGAGGAGCATAATTCAAACTGGTTAGACTAATGTTTACTCATATCCACTTTTCCTTAATGAAAGCCTGAAGGCCAACAGCTGAATTTCACTCTGTAGCTAACAGAGAGAAGGATGAGGCCACAAAGAGGTGCGTTCTTCACCACCTTTCATGCCTGCAGAAGAGTTACTCGCTTCCCAAAATAGTGAAAGGCCAATCATGAATGGCATCCCTGAGGGAAGCTCATCAAAGTCAACTACAGCTCAGGACACAAGCACCTACACAAGAGGAGATAAGAGCATTACTAATTTATTCTTTTGCATGAGTTGTGGGTACAAATAAAGGAACCTGACCTGACATGACTTGGTCTTAAAAGTCCCTGCAATAACAGCCCATTCTCATTCCCACGTCATCAAATACAATGTAGCTTGGTTATGCCCTTCTGCATGTGAAAGTGACGCCAAGGACAGCCATCGGTGTCTGATACCAATGGAAAAGACACCCATTTGAAGCAAAAGGCACGATTTGGCATCAGTGTACGTCGGGCATGGTGACATCGTAGAAAGAATGAAAAAATCCACAAAGCTAGTTGGGGCGAATGGTGGGTGTGTAAAGCCACAGGACAGACCACAGTTCCAGTCCCATTTCCAGCATTTCGTGTGTGACCATGTTCGTGTCTAGTTTTGATGTTGTTGCCCGAACCTAACCTTTCCCTAACCTTATCCAAGTGGCTTTGTGGTTGCCTAAACCTAACCATGTGGCACTGATGTGTTATAAAAGTGAGAAAGCCCAATGCGTCTCATCATGATGCCTTAAGGGCACCTTTGGCGTCAGTATCTGATGCAGACTGGGGCATGACCAAGATGTGGTATTTTACAACCTTTTTCCACAGATTCTTCCAGATAGTTTGCTACGAGGAGCAAAGGAATACACACATTTTGAAATACAACATATTCTCAAGACACTTTAAATGAGATAAAGACATGAACATGCATGACTAATCATGGAAACGATTGCAGTGGATCAGAATGAATCATGCTCATAATACAACTGACTAAATGCGCATTAATAAGCACAGCAAAGAAAAAAATAAAGATTAAATATGATCTTACAGGATGAAAATAAGACGGGATGTCTACAGAGGTATATATTTAATGTCAAGCAGACCTACTGTAGAGCAATTAGTGATCATGTGCTGTCAGTTTTAATTCATGCTTCTTGCCAGTGTCCTCTAACAAACCATGACTGACCATTAGGATGAGCATCCGTCCACCTCCTGGGAGCAACTTAACACCAAGTTCTTCAAAGCTGTAAATTCATGTGTCAGCTGAAATTATGAAGAACACAATAGCCTCATATTAATAATGCAGTTATCTCCTCCTAGCTTCATGTAAAGGATCTCTACAAGGTCCACCGAGAGAAGCAAATTAAAGTGTGATCTCAAGGTGGTCGTATTAAACTGTTGATGATAAAGGCCCAGCTAGAAATGTATATACTGTATTGGTCTGAATATAAGATGACCCTGATTACCAAATGACTCCTTTCCCCAAACCCCTTTTTAACACCAGTTTTTTGCCTTTGGAAAACACACACTCACACACACACACACAGACACACACGCACACACACACACACACACACATTATTATTTTTTAATTACTCTTTGTCCTACTAATACTTGTCTTGTGTGTCACTGTGTTCATGCTTGTTATCATCATTCTCTTGTTGCACCAGCTCCTCCCAAAGAGCATGAGCTTTGCTGCTGACCCCGGCTAGCAGCATGTCGCCACCTGCTGCTTTGAATGCATAATGACATGTAACTGTCCTCACGATTTCCGATGTAATTTACAAATAAAAATATTTTCTTATATTTGCGCCAATGAGGTACTTGAACACTAGTTAAAGGTGTGTGCGTGCGTACGTGTGTTTGTGTGTGAATGTATGTGTGTGTGTGTCATGAAATGGTATATAGAGGAAATAAAACAGTGCCTGTCATTTTAATTTTGTACCTGAGGCATCAGCATCACAGATTAACTTGAAAGGAAAGACCAATGAATGGCATTATATTGTGAGATGAAGTTTTGAACTGGGAAACTACCCTCTGCCCTTACCTGCACACTGATGCTGTGAAAAGATTTCCTATTCATATAATCTCCTCCACTGACTGATGGAGCTCTAATAGGGATGTGGGAGCCATCTCTGTAGTCAGTGACACTTGGAAACCCTAAAAGTGGTGATGCTTTTATGTTAGAGCTCTCATGATCTCTCTCATAAGGCTGATATATAGGCCATTATTTGGAATTAAATTTGGCCAACTTCCGATCGTGTAGAAGGCTATTAGCCTTGCATAAATGTGCAAAAGACTGAGTGCAGACATGGTTTGTGCAAAAATGTCAAAAACTGATTCAGTGTTGGGCATCATTTTCTCACTGGTCTGTGTGGAGTTGCTGTCGTGCAGCATGCCCAGCATGTTGTAAGGAAGTTAAACTGAGAATTAAATATAAATTAGACATTTAAATTTAACCTGCCTCTAAAGTTGTTGAGAGACATCAGAAAAGCAGCATATTTGAAATAACTTTTGACACTACTACATCCCAGAGCAACAGTTGCTCAGTGTTGAGCAAGCAGGCTGGTTTTAATAAATAAATTTAATTCAACGAGTTAAATTTGACGGTGCCATTTCTAATGAACTACAGTTTAAGGCAGGTTCTGTCTTGACTCCACTTTTATTTATTATTTATGTTAACAGTCTAGGTCTAAACATTCCAAATGCAAGTTTTTATTTCTATGGCGACAATACAGTCATTTACTGTTTTACACAAAGTGTAATGTTTCTAACGTTACACCAGGGGATTTGTTTTGGGGGTTGTGTGAAGTTTTTCTTTGCACTTACAGTAATGTAACAAGTGTAGCTGTCATCAGCTCCAGTGATGCTATCTTCATGTCACCTGGTTCATTGTCTCTCCTCTGTGTGTGTGTGTGTGTGTGTGTGTGTGTGTGTGTGTGTGTGTGTGTGTGTGTGTGTGTGTGCAGGGGCTGAGCCCCGCCCTCATTGAAACACAGAGACAGGACAGCAGACAAGGTAGTGCAACCATAAATGACAGAAACAAGTGCCCTTAAAACTGCAGCAGGTTGTTGTAGAACAAATGGACCTTAAACAACTGATTACAGGCAAATTTCCAACTAGGCTCAAATGAATTTTGACTATCTTGACTGTCTTTAATTTGAATATATGTCACTTAGCAGTTATTAATGAGTTGATTAAATGCTATTTAATTATTGCCAAACCCATGTACTACAGTATGGGCCCCCTGCAGTGGAGTCTATACATTGTGCTGCACAGGACTACGAGAGGTACTTCGTTCTCTTTTTATTCTCTGTTTCCCTCCATTTTTCTGCTGTTGACACGTTTCCTTTTCAGCACTAGAGCTTGGAGAATGACAGTCTCTGCTTTCACCTCCGCTGTCATTTTATATCACAATTTCTTACCCACTCATCCATGCTCGTCTCGCTCTCACACACACTTTTTGCATCTCAGCGCCTCATGCAATCTTTCCCTTTTCGTTTTTCAAATTGCTTCTGTCTTCATACTGCTTTCCCACCCCCTTTTTTGTCTTAAAAAACAAGTTTTGTCACAACTTCATCCCCTACCCTTCATCTCTGTCTTGTGCGCTTCCTCTTTTCTCCCCTCCTCTCTTCCTCCCTCTATCTTTCTGTCCCTCTCCCTTTCACCTTCCCTGTCTTCATCACCGGAAAAAAAAAAAAAAAAAAAATCTGTGGTGGCTCATACCAAACCTCATACCAGTTCAAATCTAAATGCTAATGACAGTTAAAGTCCTTGACCCTTCCCTTCCGCGATCTCTCCTTCTACTCAATTTTGTATGATGGAAGACGAAAGGAAGGAAGAGAAGAGGACAGAGTTTATTGTGGAGGGGTTAAAGGCTATTGGCTCTCATTATGAAGATCTGACAGACGGCAAAAAGGAGAGCGAGACAGAGAGAGACAGACAGACATAAAGGGGAAAGGAGGGAGTCTTTGAGATTAAAAATGCATATATAGTGCCTTAAATCAGAGGCCTGGGGTCATGCTGGTGAAAGGTGTGTGTGTGTGTGTGTGTGTGTGTGTGTGTGTGTGTGTATGTGTGTGTGTGTGTGTACACAGCACATGCATCTATGTGCATGTATGTGAATGGCACGTGTGCATGCCCATGCTTGCTTGCACGTACAGCATGCCCCATCATAAATGTGTGGAACTTTTTCATATGATATCATATCAAATCATAACCTCATGCCGGAATGGACAGTAGGTTGGATGCTCTTTTAAGTCTGGAGGATATCAGAATATTAATGGCTGAAGATAGGGAGCAGGAGGCTAGAGAGCACGGTGATTGACAGCAGGCATTTAGAGTTATTGAAGTGTGTGCTGGTGTGTGTGCGTGTGCATGTGTATGGATGGTTTTGTGTGTATGTGTGTGAGTGTGTTTGTGTCAGGTATTGAGCTGAAGATTCTTTAAGCAGCTGACCTTCAAATCCAGCTAAATGACAGGTAGGTTTAATAATGAACCAACTGACATTTGAAGCTCAGATCACCAGCTGCATTACCATCGGGGCTGACGATAGCAGATTACATTACACTTCCATTTTAGCGTTTCAGCTGATGCCCTCGACCAGAAAAAAAATAGGTGGAACACCAAAGTTGAAAGAAAATTTAACCATAAAACACTTTTTAAAAAGAGGATTTGGTAACTTGTGCTGCATTTCTGGTGATGTATTGTTATATTAGGGTATAATTCTTTTTTTATGCAAACAACTTTTATGCAAATAGCATAATAACTGTTTGCACGGTCTGGACAAAGATATTCGATGCATTGCCTTTTGGTTTGGCTGGCTTTCACAAGTCTCAAATATAAGGGAACCACACTGACTGCATATAAACCAAAGTGATGTGCTTGCTTGCTGTTCTTTAGAGAGGAAAGCAAGTAAACAGAAAAGGTTTCATTCATAATACAAGGAATACCCCCGACCATGGAACCTGGCGACGCAGGTCTCTTGTGTTTTCCAAAGAAGACACGCTGCCATCAGAGCCGTGTGTCAACAAAGAAGGCTGGATGTACTACAACAGTGTCATGATTTCATAAAAATGCATAGTAGACAAATAGGGCACAGCGGGCTACATCCCACATGTGCCAGTGATTTCTGCCTCTTTGCCAACATTTCTCTCTACTCCACTAAATTTTTTTGAGGTACAGCAGGGCAGTACTCATTTCCATCAAATCGTACATTGGTGAGGTTACCTTTATCACTCTGGAATTTGCTTGGACTCAATTTCTCAATCACTCAATATCTCCCTACTAAACTGGGAATATCACCTATCAGTGGGTGATATTCCCAGTCAGTTGTTTGACCTTTGTCCACTGTATTAGCCACAGAATCACAAAAACACACTATCAAAAAAACACAATTGCACTAGACACATAATAAATCACTAAGGTTTATGGTAATAATGTTAATGTGTTTTAGACCTTTTTTTTTCTATAGAGCAAAAAATAGCAAGGGTGAGAGCATCTGAGCTGCTTCACTATGACAACAGATGACATATCATTCATTTCAGACTTAAGAATTGACATTTCTCTATCAACTTTTCAGAAATGTAATTACAAAGTGTGCAGCTGAAGGCAAGAATGCATGTCGCCAATGCTGCAAACTTTAGTGGTTTGATTGTCGCCATTCTCCAAACGTGTGTATTCTGTACTGTAAGCTCTGCTAGATAAAATCATTCACCACATAACAGCTGTTAATGTCAGTAAATTCAATCTGTTGAATCCACCTAATAGTCATCCAATTAAAGATGCTTTCGGAAATTTAGGTGATTGCGCTTAGGTTATGCATCTGTGCACGCTGGCCCCGGATTCATGTGGTTTCTGAATAGAGGCCAGCTGCAAAATACTAAAACATAAATACTGATATGATGCATTCACTGTCCAGCTGTTTTTGATTTCTTGTTATCCACCATCATTTTCTCATTCTGGCTCGGCTCTTCTAATAGATCCCGATGTGTCGTATTTGTGCCAAAATCAAATGCGACCAAATCAGCCTCAAAAAGAGAGAGACAGCAAGGAAAAAAAAAAAAAAAAAAAAAAAAAAATCAGAGACAGACCATCAGACCATCATTTTAGTCTTAATGTCATTTTTCTGACCCGAAGAAAATAAATCTTAGCATCAGGATTATGATCAAAAGGCTCAAGAGGCTTGAGAGATATAATTAAGAACAATTAGAGTCTGCAGAGCATGAAGTGGCCCTATAATAACCATTTGCATTTTTACTCCATTACAAAAGACATTTTCCTCATCATACATTAATGGCACATATAACCATTAATAAATGCCATGAGCTGGATGGAATAGGTGGTGTCAGCCAGCACCATGCCATCACATACTCAAGTCTGAAGGATAATTATATTCCACCCCATCTGCCTGCAATATTAACAAGTAGTTTTATTAAACAAATGTTTTGAATTGATGACATTTAATGAATCTCATTGATTGATATTATAATCAATGCAACTAATCGCTTGTTGGCACATAATGAACGCTGCTGGCTAGGGCCTCCATTTCTGTGTTATGTGATCAAGAAGAAATTATGCAGATTGTTATGGTAATCAGAGAGCCAGAGGGTTGAGATAGCAAAGTGTAGAAGACAGTAACCTAATTAACTGACTGTTGTTCTGTCAACAAAATGTTTGCTAATGGATAGGCGGGATAAACAGCTGAAAGAGATCAAGAATGAGGCTGTTAATATATTTATTTGACAGTTTGTCTTTATGCCTGTGTGTGTGCGTGTGCATATTAGTTTACTTACTTACACTGCCACATTTGTATACTGCTGCAGAACTGATAGGTGGGGAGGTCAGCAAGTGTAAAGTGCAGTATATTTGCTAGTTTGTGTGTGTGTGTGTGTGTGTGTGTGTGTGTGTGTGACTGCATTAAGGCGTGGTGTGAGACATGGTTTGGAGAGGGAAGAGAAATCCAGTGAGACAGAAAGATGAGTCGAGCAGGAAGTGGAAGCTGCAATTAATCTTGATTTATTTTGCTTGTTGGGTTTAACCAGAGTTCAGTGTGAATGATGTAAGTTTACTTATGTGTGCATGTGTTTGTATGTGTGTGTGTGTGTGTGTGTGTGTGTGTCTGAACGAGTGTGTGTTCTTTGATTGCTAACTGTACTTGCATGCGATCATGTTTTTGTGTACAAAGCTGTGTGCAAAAGCATTAGCGTGCATTTGTTAGTTAGCTATTCATTTTGTCCCACTGCTGTACAGGAGTGTGTCGATGATGTTCAGATAGCCTCCCATGTGGAGTGTAACAAAACAAACGTTCTCTTGTACCGACTTTGACCTTGACATGCCAGAACATGAAATCCTGTGAATGCAGCACTCATACCTGTCAAGTATCCCGTTTTGGCCGGGATTTTCCCGTATTTTACCCTCCTTTCCCGGCCCCCTCCCGTATTAGTATTTTCCCGTAAATTTCCCGTATTTAACCTGCATTTATTAAAAATAATAATAATACCCCGGGGCGAGCCGCCCATTCCCAGTCTGACGTCTGCCACCCGCTACAGTAACCTACTGCATGTACTGTAGGTGGCAGTTGTCGCGAGGTTAGTGTGACATTGTCAGAGAAGAGTGACAATTGACCTCCGAAACTGTCGCGGTAAATAAACATCCCATGTCTGATTAAAAGGACCAAAAACGTTTTTGAGTTAAATGGAAGACATGATGACTGTATTTGAACTATTGATTTATAATGATGTCGGGCCATGCCTGTGTATTTCAACGTGATGACGTGCATACCCCCCCCCCCCCCCCCCCCCCCCCCCCCCCAAAAAAAAAAAAAAAAATCTCCCGGATTTTAGTACTCAAATGTTGACAGGTATGGCAGCACTGCAAAAAGGAAATAATAAAAAAAAAAGAAATAAAGACATAATTAATAAATTAATAAATTAATTAAAAAAATAAAAACTCAATTACACTATTTTCTGTATGTTAAGGGGCTGATTCTGCGTTTTTTCAACATCTTTATATTTGATCTCAGAGGGTAAAAAACTGCACTGGAATGTGTGGAAGTGTAATTATTTCATCCCAAAGGCAGATTATCTATCTATCTATCTATCTATCTATCTATCTATCTATCTATCTATTTACCTTGTTTGACAAAAAACAAGATTTTAACACTCAACATTGCATTAAATGACCTGTTAAGATGAATATTTTTTGCAGGAGTGCTGTTTTCTTGGAGCAAAACCGGTGGTATCCTTCCAAATCTTTTCAAATCCCTGAGTTCACCAAAGCAACACACCAGATTTGTGAGACTTATTCTTACCTGGGACGTAGACCCAGTATTTCTGTTAAATGGAATGGAAAAAGCAGGTTAGTGACATCATTTCTGAGTTTACTGCCAGGCTGAACTCGATTGACATTCTCTCACTACTGTTGATTATAGCGCTGGAAACAATTAGACAGTTTGCTCCGTCTAAAATTCAACTCTTCAATGTTCATATTCCAAGCTATATATTAAACAAGTTGAGTGATAAAACAGTGTGCTTACTTAGGAAGTGGTTTGGCCTGAACACTCAACTCCAATAGAAAAATTACTTTCCACACCAAACAAGAGAGAGGATTGTGTGTGCCAAATTTAGAGTGGATCTACACCGCTGCAAAGCTCAGCCAGATTGGCCAGACCTCAATGGCCTCTGCGCCTGGTTTCTTTACAGTGGGCACGCTCTGGTTTTGGGACTGTAACAGCCACTGACGACATTAGTGACCCCGTCATGTGCAAGAGTGACAGTCACAATTTACACATCACAGTCCACAATGTTCAGTTCTGTTTTTTTCTCTTTTTTTTTTCTCAGAGCCGATCTTTTTGCTGACAGTTCACATTCATGTTTGCATGTGATCCACATCTGACAGATATCTGCCCTGAAAAAGCTGCATGTGCACATTTCTAATCAGCATGCATGCTTCACAACAACAAAAAACGTTACACAAGTTCATCATGGAGTTTGTCCACCACTAAAAAACAGTCCCATAGATCATTTATACATGCTGCTTATTACCAAGTATGCTTCCATTTTAAAGTTAAGTGACCTCTACGAGTTGTGTACATAACAACAATGTGGTGTGTCAGGAAGTGAGGTGACATGCTGTTGTATAACAAGCGACAAAATCCATGCTGAAAGGTGGTTGGGGTGGAAGGGTCACCCCTGCACAGGACTTTGTTGTTTTGTTCATTTCCGTGCTTTTAGTATTGTCACCATGACAACAAAGGGCCTTTAACTTTAACCTCAACCTTACCCTAACCTTAAACAAACATCTTTGGTGCCTAAACTCAACCAAACTGCGATCGTTTTGATGGATGCACACCACAGCTTGTGGCATACCTCCTGCTGCTGGTAAAGAAAACACTAACCCTGTGGGTTGTATTAGAGGGTAGGAACAAACAACCTATATATTAGTATGGATTGATGGACTTGTTGTCAGTCACTGAAATTATGGAGAGTTCATTTCTTACATTATTTGCTGTGAAAATCAGATGAGAGTTGACAATGAGGGCTGTTGGACCTCTCCATATATCTGTGTAATTTCCAACCTCACTGTCTCTCTAGTGTCCCCTGTTGCTGATGGCCTCTGTTTTTTGTTTTGGCCCACCACAGCCAAAACTGAATGATGACATGGTGACAGCTAACTGGGCCTGTGGAGTGGGCCTAAATCAGCCCAGATCTGATTTGTGGCATATCCAGATTGGAATCGGATTGATTTTATCAAGTCTGAATACCTGTTGGAGGAAGTCTGCACTACAACTTGATAAATACTCAATAGCTGTTGGGGCAAAGATGGTGCATGTGCATGCCCATTTTGCAGCTTTTGGTTTTGCTGCAACATTTGAAAAACCAGTCATCAGTTACCGTTCATACATGACTACATTGTTACAGCGGCAACCAGTGCAGATCACGCAATGATTCTTGAACACACAAATTCTGATCACTTTGCCCAGTATGCCGAGTATGTAAACAAAGCCAAAGGCCAGTTTTACACCTGCCTTTTCAATGAGTTGCAATTTCCCTGCTCAATATTTAAAATACAAAAAAAAAAGAAAGGAAGCTGGCACTGTTTACAGGTCAATTTCCCATTTCCCTTTCTTTATTTGACCCATTTTTAGCAGTAGAGCTCATAACAGCTGGAAGTTGTTGAGAAGAGCGCAGCCCAAGCGTATACAGGAATCATATTCCTCAGTGCTCTTATAGTTCCTGTGGAGAGGAAATGCAGTCGGAGATCCAGCCAATACTGGTGGGACTGCATCGCCTCTGAAGTCTTCACACCAAGTGGCTGAATAACATTTCATACTTTCAGTTGTTTTCCTCCTCCACTGCAGCCCATACGTTGTTTTCCTTCATTGATCCCTGATTGTGGAGCGTACAGAATGAAGAAGCCAGTGGGACATAGTGTCAGCTGGGGCATGGTAACTATTGATAATGGATTTATGTCTTCACATAACCGAGATTCAATAGCAAATGAGCAAAGCCACTTCAGCATGTGCAGTTTCTGATTGCATCTGAATGTGGCAAAGATCTGAGATGGTACTAGACATGATTGGACGTGCCAGGTTGTATAGAGAAGGCAGATGAAACCGTAGCATGTTAGTCACATTGTGTCCTGTTCTGTTTTTAAAAATCCTGCAACTAATGAGGACATTGTCGTTTTCACCATTAAAACAAGACTGCAGATTCTTAGAACTAGACTCTTTAGTTTTCCATTACTGAAGTACCTCATTGTTTGCATCACGATCATCAAGTGGCTGAATCATTGTCACGTATTCGGAACAGCTGTAACACAGACAGGGGACAAGAAACAAATCTTGAGCTGTTGGTGAAGGACTGGGGATAAATCAATATTGTATTCAAGGTAGATTTGGATATATTCCCACTCATATTGGCCAATACAGATGCCAATACCAATATGTATTAAAACAAACAAACAAAAAAAGCAGTACAAATGCAGGTGCAAAACAAGTCTAGCTTGTTATGCATGTCTTATCAGTAAGTAAATAATAGATTAATAAATGACACACTCCTGGAAAAGGTCATGAAATCCACATTTTAAAGATGATATCCACCAATACTGAAATATCATTCTCACAATATATCAGTTGACCCCTTGTAAGAACATCATCAGTGATAATGTAGAGCAGTTTCTATATTCTTCCAACACTGAAACAATGACAATGCCCATGTTCAACCATTGCAATAATGATACTGACATTTTCTCCAAATTAACTGCTAATTATATCCCTGAAACAACAGATCAGGGATATTATGGATTCACTCCGTCCACTGGCGCAAATGCTGGTGGTGAACCTGATAGCCTTTACAGTAACATGTATGCATCGTTTCAAATTTACTGTGCTAATTCATGATTCCTAAAGGAGGAACCCTGTTGATTGTGGCGACCCCGTGACCTGGTGCCACCATCAGGCCAAACATTTGATTTGTGAACACTAACTAAACTCTACTCTACTACTCCACTTGTTCAGTTCATTTGACATGTTTGATGAGGATGAAAATAAATAAATAAATAAGAGAGATGTGGCTGGCTGTTTTGGAGGTAGGTGGTACATTTGATTACTGGCTGGAGGAAGCCTGTCTGACAAAGATGCTGAGGTATCAAACTTCTCATGGCAGCCCGACTAAAAATGTCAGCTGCTGGTGTTTATATTTGGAAGCTCTGGCTGTGTTCGCAGGCCAGTGGCGAGAGGCCCACCGCTGGCAGGAATGCCAAAGAGACGGGCGAAGACGCTGGCAGAGTTTTATGTCAGCAATAGGCAGTCATCAAGTGTGGAGAAAATGCGGCATATAATGAAGCCATGTGTCAAAAGAATGACCACATCATTTGTTGATATGTGGACATAATAAAATATTTAGTGTGTGTGTTTGCGTGTGTGTATGTGCTTCTTTAACTCTGAAACTCTGATTTTTTTTTTTTTTGTAGGAAAAAAAAATTGCCCTACTTTCCAGTGGATACCCATTATATTTTCAGCAGTGGAGCTTATTTGAAGATATGCTGTAATGTGATATACAGCCGTCAATAAAGATTTGGTACGACTGAGGTTAAGTGTTGCCGTTTTTTAAGTAGTTGCCGCCCTTTTCTGTGTCTTTCATGGAGTTTTTGGAAAAACCAATGCATTACGTCTATTCTTATCACATGTGAGCTAACATGAATAGATATGTTTGCAGCACCAAGCTGAAGTGATGCTAACCAAAGCGTCCGACTTCCATGTGTGCTCCACACACCCAGACATTTAGATGTCATAAATTCTCCTTTGCATTGGTTTTAATGCACCATTCATTTACTCTGAGATCTACAGTGGCTACAGATGGTTTTTACTGTTTTTGGAGGATGATAAACATTTTCCCAGGAGGAAAAAATTGGGGCAAGCCACTTATTTCCATGTGTGTGTGTGTGTGTGTGTGTGTGTGTGTGTGTGTGTGTGTGTGCTTCCTTTGACTCTCTCAGTGTGTGTGTGTGTGTGCTATAGTTGTGAATCACATGTTGACTGATAACCGATCAGGAAAGTCCCTTGAACAGTCAGACCATGGTTTATTTGTGTGTGTGTGTGTGTGTGTGTGTGTGTGTGTGTCCAGATGTTTGTGTTTATTTGTCTTTATATGAGTGTGTCAGCATATTTGAGCGTGTGTGATGATCCCTCAGAGGGAACACCCTAGTATGATCCCTGCTGGTAGATTAAAGATTGAGGTAAACCAGAGATAATTTGGTATTACATCATAGTGACATCACTGGATTTTCTTCTTGAAAATGCCTGGAAGGAGGAGAGGACAGGAAAGCATAGGAGAGGAGAGATGGAGGGAGCAGAAAAGATAGAGAAGAAAACACACACACATACTCATACACAAGCTCTGTATTTTCAAGATTTGTTTGTTCTCTCTTGTTTTTATCTCTGATTTCTGTGTTCTCTTTAAAGCACTTTCTGTGACAAACTTGTTTGTTAAAAATGCTTCATAAATAAGCTTGACTTGACAGATATTGTGTCTGTATCCCCAAAATATCATCCATTCACAAAGTCAGTCTCACATTTATTCTTGAAGTCCCAGAGTGTGGCTTGATAACATCCCAAGTTACACATTATGTTCTTTTATCTCTAGTTTAGCGAAAGATGCATCATTGTGATAAAGAAATCTACACCAAACTGTCCAAGAGCATTGCAATAACTTTCAGTCAGGACATGCACATTTGAAATTAAAAGTACAACTTTTTGGAGAAGGCCTTTACTACGTGGTGTCCAAGTTAGACCATGATAAAACAAGAAGGCATTTCACTAGAGCACAGTCCTCTCCCGAGGTGGAAGTTAAGGCCCAGTTTCTGCTAAGTTGTTGTCAAAGGACATGCCTCTTTAGGCTAGTCAGCTGGTCAGCGTTGCCTTGACCTGTGGCCAACCTTTCAAAATTCCCTTCGGATAAATGATGATGAATCTGAAGTCATTATATTATCCCACCTTCCTAACAGCATCTTGGTGTCTTAGCAGTTAAACCCCTCAACCAGAAATGGAGGTGGATTCTTCAGTCATGATTTTCACTTAAACCAGTTGTACAGTCTTGCTTTCGCCACTTTAGAAATATCATTTTAAAATTTTACACAACCTTGAGGAAGTTATCCATGCTTTTATTATTCCCAGCTACTGCAAAAAAAAAAAAAAAAAAAAAAAAAAAAAAAACTTCCATACTTACAATTAGGACAAAATGCACCAGCCAGACTTCTAACTTGCACAGTTAGGGCAGAACACATTACTCCACTTTCAGCCTTCCTTCACTTGCCCCTTAGTTTTTGAATTGATTTTAGGATTTTATTGATCACTTTTAAAGCACAGATTGGCCTTGCCCCATCTTACATTACTGACCTTTAAGCCCCCTACGAGCCAGAGTGCAGCCCCGGATCATCGGGCCAGGTGTAGCTCACAGATCCTGGGTCAGGGCCGAGAACACTTGCTGGTTATTTGGGCCTCGACGCTTTGGAGTAGCTTGCCAGAGGATATCAGGAGGGCAAAGTCAGTCAGTGCAACCTTTAAATCACCTCTCACTTTTGTAAGGATTGCTTTTAGTACATTATTTTATGAATGAATTCACCTTCTATTCATATTTTTTGCTTTTATGGTCTGTTCATCTGTGTGTTTCTAATATTTTAACCAGTTTCTTTATCTTTATTTTTTCTTTTTTTAATGTGATGCTTCCTAACCTTTTTTAGGGTTCTGCATCAACAGGACTTCTTACTCTTGTTCTTCCTCTTCTTCTTATTATTAATTAAACCAAACTTTGAGGACTGCTTGCTTTCTCTCTCATTGCTTACAGTCCCCTTTTTTTTCTTTTTTTCACTGGATTTGAATTCTGTTGTGGGGTGGATTTTTGCTTAAGCCGGCCTCAAAGTGTGGTGGCTTCATATGTTTTACTACTATCTGACTCATTACCAGAAACGAGCTTTGTGGTTGAGGCCGGCCATAATGGATTCCATTTGCAATTTTTAACAGATTTTCCTGTTGGGTTTCTGAATAAATGAAGTGATGTGACAGAGGGAGATGTGTTCCCAGAGAGCTGCCATGTTGACACCAGACATGCGGCTATGTGGGCAAAAAAATTCCCCAAAACGTTATATTGTAGTCTGACAGTCATACAAAGCAGCAGAATACATTAGATGCCGCTCTGCTTTTCAGTTTTCAGTTCCAGAGCGACAGTGAGTCTGTCTGCATGGAGCTAAAGGACAAAACACACATGCAAATTTTGAGGAGCATGACCTTTAAACATAAAATATGTTTTATTTTCTTATATGTTATATTATCATGGTGCTCATCATGTTCTGTCTTATGTTGCTCTCTACCAGTGTGCTTGGCAGAGCGGTGTTGTATTTGCCTGAGGGCTCATTCGCACAGGACACCGAACGGCTCTGTGGCAAATCCCGCCTCCTCTCAGCGCCATGTTAATGTTTTGCACCGTTCACACAATTTTGACATCTTGTCTATGTTCCCTCCATGCCGCATGCAGAAATACCAAATCAAAATATACTTCAGTTGTTCATATGCATTCGTAGATTGACCCACCAATATCAGTGTTGGTATTGTTGATTAACAGAGAGAGCAAACCTTGCGAAGAAATCCAAAAAATTAATCCTGGGAGAATGGAAGACTAATGGCAACTGTCTGAAGACTTTTTGTGTGTGGTGATCTGTTATTCATGAATGCTGATTTTTCCTGCTCTCACCAGCACTTTAAAAAGAACACATGGCAGTGCTTATTGGGTGGACTGTTAACTGCTGATTAATCATGCGCACTTATGTCAATTGTGAATGCGGTTGTCATTGATGATCTTAACATGTTTTCAATAATCACTAGCCTAAATTTGAAAATGGTGTCCGTTATTGATTTGTCACTAAAAAAGGGAAAACATTGATTATCAGGCTTGTTTACTTATACTTGCAGTACTTGCAGAATCAGCGGGCAAAGTGCGAGGGTCTATAATGAACAAAATGAACCTGTGTCCTGACCTTAGTTTTTCAACCATCACTAAACTTTTTGGACTGTGTTAAGAATATTGAAAAACACAATACTAAAAACAACTATATAAATGGATAGATGGATAAATAAATAAATAAATAAATGTGGGGACACATTGGAAAGACACTACAATATAAACACACATACTGTATTTCACCAATTAATTGCCTGGGCGTTTAATACGCAAAATCAACTTGGACCCCAGGCGTTTAAAAGAACCAGGAGGCTATTCGCTGCAGACCTTACGGTACACCCTTTTTTTCTAACGTTAGCTAGCTCTCTTATTTTGACAGAAAACGGATGTGCCGCACAGTTATTGTGCGGCTAACTGTTTACTTCTGCAAAAATAAGGTGAATAGCCTTATTTTGGGTTACCTCAATATAATGCAAATAATCGCTTTCGTTATTCGGGTGGGCGTTTAATATGCAAAATGGGTGCAGACCCCAGGTGTTTCAAAGAACCAGGCGGCTATTTGCAGCCCGGCGATTAATTGGTGAAATACAGTAGATTATATGCATATCAATATATATACAGCATAAATAAGTGACTATAGTATGTGTAGATATGCCACACTAAAACACCATAGCAAATACTGTATGGCATACTACATATAGTACTTCTATTTGTGCAATGAATCTATAGGTTAATAGATTTATAGATATAGATAAAAGTGTAGTATAAAGCCATATAGAGTAGTGTAATATGGTGCGATGATAAACATAGAGTGTAAACACTGGAGACTGTAGGTAAACAGTGATGCTGCAGGAGAGTGGGGTTTTAAGGACGCCCCTGACAGTAATGCCATCCAGAATCAAGCCAAGATATGTTTTCCTGAGGTGCATAAATTTACCGCTAAGCCATCTGCTAAAGGGGATGGGAGTCGAGTCTTGTAAAGCGGAGAGGTTCAAGAACGGCTGACTGAAAATGTCTTTAAGTGGGATCAAACGTACAGTTACCATCGGTCGAGAGATGTCGCTGCAGTATTTTTTCTTTCTGATGTGACTTTTATTTTATAATCTGCAGTGTAACATCAATAGGGTCACACAAAAGCTATTAAAGATCTATATGGAACAAAGAAAGGGGAACATTTATAAGAAACCAAAGATTAGAAACTACATTCAAACCAAGGAAGATTACTATCCACAGCTATATATATAAAATAAAATTTACAGAGAAGGCAGAGGTCCCATGTGTGCCCCCTTATGAATTTTACCGCTGGCCATTGAAGCGAGCAGATATAAATATATTCCTGAAGAGCAGTGTTTATTTGGTTTTTTATTATCTTGGTGTTGTCGAAGATGAATTTCATTGTCCTTTTTGTCCTTTGTTCAGTGCCTCCAAGAATCATTTGTTTGAAAAGATACAATTGGAAAATCCTGATTTGTTTTGGTTGTGCGAAGCTGTTTTGCTGAAATGGCTTTTTAATATTGAGATTTTTGTTTTGGTGAGATTCATAGGAGATGTTTGGCAGCTAGGACAAAACAAAATAAAACAAAAAACAAACAAAACAAAACAAACAAACAAAAAAAAAAACAAAAAAAAAAACATGAAAACACTGTATCGATCATAACAGGACATTTCTACCACAGAAACTGATTGTTCGGAAATGTTCTCTTTTTGAAGAAAACATCATTATTTCTCAAATATGGTGCAGGACACTTAAATAAACAATCAATCAGGGCAAAAAAGAATCCTATTAAAACTTCTGTCACAACAGATGAATGACCTCTTCAACTGCGTGTCATTTGGTTGCTTATCACATTAATGAAAAATGTGACAAACCAAAGCAAGCAAACTATTAGGTGTGAGAGCGCCCTTGATTTATCAGGGAAACATGAAATGGCCTTGGTTGGAGGCTAAATTATCACCAGACAAGAAAATCAGGGGATAAGAACAATGAAGACGGTAGACGAACATGTAGAGAGCTAGCTGAAATGTTACTAATTCGTCAAGGCATCCAAGTCCAGTTGCTGTGGATGCAAATAAAATCTATGGACTACAAATGGAGGGTGAATATATGCATCACCTAAACAGACCTGCCTGCTGTGCTTAACCAGCGCATGACGGACTCTGCGGGCTATGTTCAAGCAGAGTCTTAAAGGCTAATAGAATCATTTAAAAATTAACGTTTTGTGTCATATTATTACTGTCATTCACAAGTAGCTGTGTAATAAGCAGGATGATGTACAGCCAGCCAGTCATTATCGCAAAATAAAACCCTTCATTTTGCAGTAATGACTGCCTGGCTGTATATTATCCCTTATATGTGAGTGTGTGTGTGTGTGTGTGTGTGTGTAACAAGGCTAATATACTGACAGCACTTATTAAACAGAGCGGAGCATTGTGGTTTAAAACCATCATGGGAAACTTAGATGGGGACCATATGGTGACATGCTGATGTCTTGGTCATGCCCTGTGGGATGTGTAAGTTGTGTGTTTCAGTGTGTACAGCCACACACCCTCCCACTGTGAGGATTTATGCATCCGTATAATCTAAATGTTCCACAGACATGAATGATAAAAAAAAGGCAAATGAAAGTCAGCAAAGACGAACCAGATTGCTGTGAAATAGATTTTGCATTATGGGCAAAAATGTAATAAACACGTAGCAGTTCAAGTTGTCGCTGGAAAATGAAACGAGCAGCATCCATCTCAGCCTCCCATAACCTTGTGTTGTTTTCCACTGCTTAACTGATGATGAAAAACCCAAGATATGCTACTGAAAAGGTGAATTCTGTGTGACACGATTGACTCGCAAAGCCTGGGAAGAAACAATACGCCACCGTTGTGTTTAGTAATAATGTCTGTGTCACACACACAACCACAGTGTGATGCATGGCTGCGGCTTGTAATCCCATGAGGGCTGCGCACCTTGAGTGGCCTGTATGACACTTGAGTAAGATAAATATCAGCCGTGTGTGTTTACTTTGTCCCTGAGTGAATACGTTTAAGCAATCCAGTTTTTTAATCCAGGTATAATGCAACTAATTAATTGAAGTGGATTATTCACACAGCGGATAAAAGCTCCTTTTTGTAATACTTGTATTCAACACTGTGCAACATTTCAACCCTTTGCCTGACAAAGCCTCGCCTTTAATCCAATGAGCCTCCTATTTTTTATTATTATTTTTTTTTTCCACAATCAAACTCACAATTGTATTATCCAGCACTTGCTTTTAAGATACAGTAGACTTGCTGTGCACACCTCAGTGACTCTTTTAATACACCTAATTAACCTATATCGTACAAGTATGAATGGCTTAGCAGGGATTTTATTTGATTCATGAATCACTGGTTAGCGATTAGATTCAAGAGCACTCTTTTTTATTTTGGACCAACTCTGCTTGATTGATGAAGTTTGTAAACCTACAACTGAAGTCATCAGTATTTCATTAGAACTTCAAGCCAAAAAGTGTGTATAGATTAAGTCAGCATGTGCAATAATATAAGACAAAAAATGTGCAGTTCATATTATTCTGTCACCCTTGTTTATGTATGTATTTACTGTTTATGAATCATGACTGATTCAGAGTATTTTATATTGATCCAGGCCCAAGTCAGAGCAATTCATGGTGTTTATGTTATTATTGTTTATTTATTTATTTATTTATTCATTTTAGCAGAATGATGCGTTTGAATGGGCAGAATTCACAATGAATATATTGATACATAGAATAAATGAATCATTACACCCCTAGTGTATACTGTAATTAAAAAAAAAAAAAAAAAAAAAAAAAAAACACTCCTTAGGCTAAGAATCACCAGAATAAACACCAGCATAAACAAACAAACAATTATTATTATTATTATTAATAATAATAATAATAATAATAGTTTTTCTTAATAATAGAAAAAATGCATTAAGGTGTCCTTGAACAATTGCTCAACAGACCCTACCAGCTTCAAGGAGCTGGACATGACCTTTGACCTAGACAGGATGGTCAGAGCATAGATGGACAGATAGATAGATAAGAGAGACGGATAAAAAAAAAATACATGTTAACATAATACATTTCACTTATTAAATCTATTTAAAGTGTGGACAGACAGACGTTGGAGAAAAAAATGGACAGTCAGAGTTTCGCAGACCTGGTGAGGCGGGGGCGTAGCGCAGATGTGCTTCGCCAACTGGGTGTGTCCAGGCGGATTTTCAAAGTTTGGCACGCCGTTCTCGGTGGCGCAAGTACTCCGCCATCCCTCCTACCGGCGGAGGGGAGGAGAGAAGGCGTGGAGTGGGTTTGACACAGCCGATTCACATGTAACCAATCAAATGAGCCCCTGTCCTTGCCTTTAAAATGCGCTGCGTGAAGGCGTAATGAAAGTTTACACAGCTGACATGGAGGTCTATTGCCGCAGGCGGAGCGGAGCTCAGGAGACCCGCGCGGAGCGGAGACCGGCGAGCAGTGCGGACACGTCACCAAAACCTCACAGGCAGGCTTCCAGGATGTCAGGCACATGAACGATGCAATAAATACCGAAAAAAACACTATTCAATGCTACGATCACAATCAGCACATACATATATCTCCATATCAACTGTCCCGTCACAGCTGATGTCAGATCAAAGGAGATTGGCACCGTTTGTGCTGATTGTGAGGTTTTGGTGATGTGCGCCTGTCAGCCAAACTTCCACTGCGCCAGCCCCACTCCGCCTTGCGCTGAAAGTAGGCCTGGTTTCAGATGGCGAGCTTTTGGCGCACCTCGGCGAAGCCTTTTGGCACGAAACTGTCACTGCGCCAAGCCGAATCTGTCGGCACCTCCCCCCGCTGCGCCGCCACTCCCATCTCGGCGAACCTCCGCCTGCGAAACTCGGAAACTGTCCGCCTCAGCCGTTTCGCCGGTCGAAACTAGCTCTGCGCGGGGTTCGCCTCACTGCGCCACCCCGCGCTGCGCCGAGAAACTAGAGCCCAAACTGAGACGTGATCAGACGTTCCTTCTGAAAAATGACACAGATTCACTCCAGCGAGGATCATTATAATTCACACCATGAATAAGTATTTTATCTGTCTAAAAACAAAGGCAGGAAAGAAAGAGAGAACGTCAGGCAAGGAGAGGGAAGAGCAGACAAAGAGGACAACAGAGGCAGAAGAAGACGTACAGCGAGAAGGAACATGAAGGGCCAACGATGACGACGGAGGCAGAGACAAGGACGACGACGGAGAACGAACAAGAGAAAAAAAAAAAAAAGACGGACAAAGAGGCTCTCGTGGGCTGAACCAGACAATGTTTATAGTCCTCATTTTTTCTCATCAAAATGTAATTTGTAATTTTCATTTCTCTTTTGTCTCCCAATGGACAACACACACTCACACACTCACTCACACACACACATGCAGCAGATACTATGTCAGTGCTTATTGGTCAAATGCATCCACTTACCCCTGTGTCTGTCAGTCTGTCTGTCTGTAGTTCCCACTGAGTGTGTGTGTTTCTGCCGACCTCACCGTCTCTGTTCATTTGCAGAATACATTACTGAGACATCAAAGAAAACAATTTTCCTTGTATAGAAAAACTCGATAATTGACAGGATGTTCTCTTCTCCGGCTCAATTCTGCACTTTTAAGTCCATCTGGCTGGCGATGACATATTGCCCTGAGGTAATTGGTTTGGACACACACATATGCGTGCACACACACACAAACACACACACACACACACACACACACACACACACACAGTAAAAGTGTGTCAGTTCTGTCATCACTTCACTCACTTGCGTTGCCACTCACATTTTATGCCCGCATGTACACACACACACACACACACACACACTCTTCTAGGTAAAATGTTTCCACATTACCACCTCCCTTCTTTTTTCTGTTTCCAAGAAACCCTTTTCATCCTTCTGTCTATATTTCTGTCTGTCTCTGTCTGTGTACTTTGACTGAAAAAAACCCTCCATCTTAACAAGTATTTTACTCTCATACTCAGTGTTAAAACATCTTTTTTCTCTCTCAACAGAGGGAGAAGATTCCAGTGGGATGAAATAATCCCATGTGACTCCAGTGCAAATCAACTTGTCTCCAGATTTTTCTTGAATTAAGTGTCATTCTCTTGATACTAGTGGGATGATGTACCTTATTCTGCCCTGTTTCCAAATATTTATACATGTTCCCAAAAAAAAAAAAAAAAAAAAAAAAAAAAAAATCCTGAAACAAGTGAAACAATCAAGAATCGGAAAAAAATGAGATTATTTCATCGCACTGAATACGAGATTACATTAAATGGCTTGTTAAAATGGGATTTTTTTCCCCCCAGTGCTTTCCCTTCCTTTTCTCTCTCCCCTGTCGTTCTATCTTTCCAGGCTCACTCCTTCATTACCCAGACACAGAAGAACCCGTATCATTTTCATGTAATTGACGGGTGCCCGCTCCCTTTTGATCAATTCTTCTTTTCAGGGGTCACTCGGCTGGCAGAGACATATTGCTCTGAGTGTTAATTGAGTTTGCTGTAACCTTTCTCACTCTCTTTTTCTCTCCTTCTCTCTTGGTCAGTTGCTTTCTCTGTCTCTCTATTGCACGCACACACACTCACACACAATCTTACCATATGTCTATCTTCCTATGTGTCTGCATTGCACTTGCTCATTGTCTTTTTTTCCCTATCATTTATTCATTACTTCATCTTTCTTTCATTTCTTCATGTTTTATCATTGCTGTGTTCACACTGCAGGAGTTCATGCCTGGTCTCAAATTGCCACTTCTGTCTGATTTTTATGAATCAGGATCTAACTCGTATGCAAATTTACAACAGACACAGGTGACAGGTGTCAAGAAGACATATTTTTTTGTACCTGTAGCAATACTTTTGTGCCTGTATGTGTATCAACGTATTTCAGTTACAGTATTTGCCTTCAAGTTTTGAAATGGCAATTAATTTGGACCTTTTTTTTCTTCTTGTTGTATCAGGTGAGTAATGAAAGATTTGCTTATTGTCACGGCCATGATAACCAACCCATTTAAATATAAGTCACATGTAGTGCATTCTTGCTACATTCACATTACAAGCAGAAGTTGCCCAAATTGATTACATGTGACACGGATCTGCCAGCACAAAAATCTGATCTACTCGAGTCAGATTTGGGTCTCTTTCATGCTCCTAGACTGGATACATATTTGAATCTTGGCAATGTGACCAAAAAACAAACAAACAAACAAATAAACAAACAAAAAACTTGCAAAGTCAGACTTAACTGTCAGCATGTCATCATTCATTGTTGGCAGTGGCACATCATGTAAATTTACTGGATGCATGGGGAAATGCATCAGTCCACACCCTTTTTCACCTGCTCACCCTTTTCCTCAATTTCTGACAAACTGTCATCCAGTCTCTACAGAAAACAATCTGAGAAATGAACGCCGCGCTATTTTATTCATTGTTATTGATGAACTGCTGTGCAAATGGCATTTCTTGCTGTTGTTTACAATGCGTGTTTGTTTTAAACATGCACATGAGGGACCGCTCAGAGCCGATATCTGTCAGATATGGATCACGTTCATGAACAGTCAAGGTAAAAAGATCGCATCTGACAATAAAAAATCGAACATTAAGGCCTGTAATGTGATGCATTTTTGTTGTTGTTGTTGCTGTAAAGATTAGATTTGTATCATATGTGAGGGAAACAAATCAGACTTATGATACTTTCAGCTGCAGTTTAAACACGTCATCTGTCTCATAGCATCTGCTCTTTTCATGCTTTCATGCTTTTCATGTTTGACACAGTCATCTGTCCGGCTAAAGAAATAGGAGAAAAAAGACACAGTGGCAATGGACCGAATGAAATATGATAATGGGTTGACACCAGACAGCCACAGACTGTCACACTCAAACTCACACAAGCAAAAAGGAGGATGGAGTTAAAATAAACAGAAAGAAAGAAAGAAAAAGAAACCCACTAAATGTCATTTTGAGTGTGAATGGAACAAGTCATTGAATACGGTGGGTGTCAATCTGTCTGCAAGAGAACGAGACAGACATTTTGTGTCTGATGTAAGATAGCTGCACTGGGGGCCGTGTTTGCAAATAGGATAGCTTTCAAAATGGCCCAGTGAATGGGATCGAGGCAGATATTTTGGATCAGACGTGGACTTGTTGCTCTAACAGACACGCTTTCTGAGTAGACTGCAATGAAACTGCACATTAGGGAGATGGGAAAAAAAAGAACTGGGTGTAAAGGAGCCTCGATGCATTTTTCTGAATAGGATAGATAGACACTTTGGAGGCGGTACGTGTTAGTGTGTTGAGTCTGATGAAACTAGCAAACAAACAGACTTTGGATCTGAAAAAGACACAAATAATTACATTTTAGAAATTAATTATAATGTCTAACATTACTGTATGCATGCATGCCATGATCTGCTTGTCCTTATGTGTCAATTCCACTTATTTATGTATTATTCTCATATTTTAATGCTTGGAGTGACTGTCCTATTTTGATGATTTTGTGTTCAGTATCGCTGTTTTATGATTCAAATTAGATAGCAAAGTAGAAATTACTAAAATTGAAAGCATTAACAGTAATCATTGAATTAACAATGTTGTCTTGTGAGAGCTCAAATAAACTGGTACCTTCAGTCACTAAAAAAAAAAAAAAGAAAAAGAAAAATACTACACAAAATAATTACTGTATAATACATGATCATAAATGGTGTTCCACTCTTTCACTATCTGTTGGTTAACACGTGTCCAGTGCAGTGCTTGTCATTATAACATCATACTAATTTTGCTGTGAATATTTAGCCAAAATATCCTGATTTGGATTCACAGATAAATGTTACCTTGATTTTTTTTTTTTTTTTTTTTTTGATGTCCTGTTCTTGTTTAGTCAGATTTTTGTGTAAATACCTCTGTCTTGAGAATGTTTCATTGCCCATTTCTTTTGTATGATTCATGTTTTTTTGTTGTCTTTTGTAATCACACATTATGGAATGTACTGAATGTTAAAATTCTGCTTTTTTATGCACCGCCTGCTGCACACCAGTTGCCCCTTGGAGACAATAAAACTCTACTGAACTGAACTGAAATGAAAAGGAAAAACTCAAAAGGAACCACTAAGAGGTAAGTGTGTGAGAGACTGTTTTATGCTCTGGGCCCTAGACACACACTTTTTGTCAGGTGAGAGCTTGTTCACCGTTCTTTCACTACGATTGTTTTGAAGTGGTTAAGGCTAGACTCAGAAACCAAACCAAAAACAGGTTGAGTCTCCAGCAGGTAGTGATATGTTAATGTGTGCGGTGCATGTGAGACTTTTTATTTTATTTTATTTTTTTTGGAGTGTTATAGTTGCACTTTAGGACATCTGTGCTGAACAGGACTGTGTTGAAACTATGTAATGGGCTCCTGATCAAAGCTGATTTCACATAGGGCTATTTAACTGACCAGACCTGCGATGAAATCATGCGCTGTAAAAACCCCAGACATTGTGTGTCTAATTAGAATCGGTTGCACTGTGAGGTAAATATTTTTTTTTTAATGGCATTGCTGAGAACTGTTTTAGGGAGAGCAGCTCATACAGATATTTTGTGTCTGCCAGCTGCAAACAGGCCTCTGATTAAACTCTCGTACATTTTGTGTTTAACTTGTCCACTCTAAATAGTGCCGTGATGAGATTTTCATTTAAAGAGGCACAGGCTTTTTCTGGCATTTCTGCTTTATTAGACAGTCACAGTTGAGAGAGTCAGGAAAGGCAGGGGAGAGAGAGGGGATGGCATGCAGAAAATGGCCTGAGGTCAGATTTGAAACCAGGGCGTTGCGATTAGGACTCAGCCTTAACAAGTGGTGCATGCTCTTATCCGGTGAGCTACCAGGGCACCCTGCACAGGGATTTTTGCATGCCAAGTGCACTGTGCCAGTGATTCTGGATCGGGATTTAGTGACAATATTGAAGAAACTGACTGATATTACAGCATTAAATAGATATTTTAAACAATACAGGGAGACAAGTCTTTGGTTGCCAAAATGATACATAACACACTCACAACCTGGATCTTTTTTTTATTATTATAAAGCTGTTTGGTAATGAGCTTAAATTCTGACTCATTTTCAAAAAAGAAATTTACTTGAAAACTGAAACTCTGCTTATAAGAAATTAATCTGACACCAAACTGTGAATAAATTATTGATGTAGTCGAAGTTCCTTTGGTTTACATCTCTTGGTCAGAGCGGGCTGACCAAGACATTAGTATCAGAAGATGCCTGCTTTGAATGTGACCATTGTGGATTAATCTGATGAAAAAGTATGGATAAAAAAAGATAAAAAGAGAAAGAAAATCGCAAAGTAACAAGCACAAAGGGTGGAAAGATGCAACAGCTGATTGTCTGAAAAGTGACATCCTTTGTGCTGGCGTGCGGTCATGAGAAGCAGTGAGGATGATGATAGCCAGTATAGAAGAAACAGTGTCTCCTTCCTCACATGCTGCTGTGAGGTGTCCTTGAGCGAAGCACTCCACCAACTCCACAGGAACCGCTCAGTGGTCAGCAGTAAAGTACCACGGTTGGACAGGATAGCCCCCAAGTGTAAAAGTGTGTTACTGTACGAATGCATAACTCGCATTTATTGCTGATTGTGAACATGCATGCTCATTCAGCTTTGCCTGGAAAATAAATGGGTCACAATTAATAAAACAGTTCTGGCAGTAAAATTACTGGCTAAAATTGCTAGAAAGGCATCTGCAGTTTAAATCACGTCTGATTTTTTTGGATCTGACTTGGTCCAGTTGCATGGAAGGCTGATATTTAAAGTGCAACTATCTAAAGGCTAGACAGACAGTTGGGCCTGACCTCTTTAAAAAAAAAAAAAAAAAAAAAAAAAAAAAAAAAAGTCTATTAAAAAAATGTTAATGGGATGAAACATGGTTTGAGAGATAAGCCCCTACCAACATTTTGTGTCTGATTGGACCCAGTTTCTCTTGTGGCCTGATGATGACAAAGTCTAATTGTGAGAAGGACAGACGAGCGTTTTTCTTTTTTTTTTTTTTTATGGTGAGGAGTTATCTGCACTCACAATATCTGAGCAGAGCTCCTGTGAAATTATTTTACAGAGAAAACTTCTGTGCAGACATGTTTTTGAATAGGGCGCTGATGAGTGGTAAGCCCACACACGGAGCAGGTTAAAATGAGGTAGCTCCATCTGGCGCAATGGATTGGATCCAAACCGGTTTCAGCAATTTAGGCTTTTACTTGAGCACAGTTTGGATCTAGGCCAGATTGTGCTACCTACATGTATGGCCATTGTACATATGTTGTGTTTGCTGCTCTGCTGCTGCACTGTTGAGAAGAGGAGTTGAGGAAATTGATGGACGTTTCGCTTTATGTTCATCAAATATAACAGATTAAAATGACTGAAATGGAAGATCACTTTTAAACAAAAATCTTGAACAAAAATATATGCTTCAGTTAGTGTTATGCTGTCTTTACACAGCTGTGCTATAAAAGAATAGGCTGTTTACACTACATGCCTGAGAGGCTTGAACATTTCCAGCTAATATGTGTAGTTTTTCTTGCTTGAAGTAAACTGTCCATTGATCAATCTTTGATTTAATTGTTTGCCACGGTATGCCATATACCCTGCATTCACGTGGTGTCTAATTTATAAGACAAAGCAGAGTTTTCCATCAGGAGGTGGCACCTGAATCGGAGAAATATTGATTCTAAGTGCAGCATAAATTGCCCAAATCATGATGTAATTGCTCTCTTTGGTTTGGCCAAACAGAGCACAGAGATGTACATTTCATACAATCATGCTGTAAATTAATCACAAGTACAAATTTTGATATTTATTTTATTACTCTAGCGTTATAGCATTCAGTTCCCTGCGGTATTTACATGGATATCCCTTGAAGTAGCAGAAGACAGCTGTGTAAGTAAGCTATGGCAAGCTTGATTAATAGTGTTACTGTCCAATTTTCCAACCATAAGCACATGAGAACAAACTGCTCAGATGTCAAGCGTGGGATGTTGTATACCTGATAAATCTGACACCACATTAATGCAGGCTGACAACCCTACTTAATGCCACTCTGTGCACCAACTGGAAGTTTGTTTTGGCATGAGATGGTTACCATGGTTTTCTTCCAGCTATTATCTGGTTTTGATTAACATACATCACAATACCAGGTCATTTTCTCCTGCTTTTCTCCTCAGTGGTGGACTAAGTCAGAAACCAGTAGTTTTAACCCATGTTTTCAAATTTACCCACAAACACATACTGGATCTGATCTGCCTTTTCCCCAGGTTAGATGCTCTGAGTAACTGGAGCTTAATAGACATAGTGGAAGGTACCGGTAGAATACATACAGAACAGGAGACATTTTTTGATGACCAGTATACATGCAATTCCCATCATAAGTTTGTGCACAAAGTGCACACCAGAGATTTATTTTCCACTGCTTCAAATACATATAGTGCTACTTTTCCACTGCTTTTTGGTAGTGATCACAAGTTTTTACTGATTCTTTAAAGTGCAGGTAATTCTAGTTAAGTAACAAACTAACTACATTATTATTTTTTATTGCTAAGAGCAGAGTATCTTGGGCAAGAATCTTTTAGCCTTTTAAAGTTCCAGTTTGCTACACAGTGTTTAGCTTATAGGGCATCCTAAACTTTTTTTTTGTGTCAAGGAACCCCAGATTAAAACACTTGAGATCACAAACATTCACATTGGGAGGTTCTGTCCTACGGACTCCTAAGAGAGATGATATTATTTATTTAGTTAGTTTGGCATTTCTGCTTTATTTGACAGTAGAGGGACACAGGGAAAACAGGGCAGAGAGGACATGCAGCAAAGGGATAGGAAGAGACTCTCTTCAGGACCTTGGGAGCTTTTCAGATGGACGTCAGAGCGTTGAGTCAGCTGCAAAACAGCAGCCCAAGAGCTGGTATTGAACAAATGCCAATGAAGCTTGATCAGAGTGGATGTTACCCAGTTACATAAAGTAGAACATGGTAGCCACTCTGCTGCCCCAACAGAACTGAGGTTGTCCCAACTGAGAATATAATATTTTAGAAATGTGCATTGCTGGGTCATATTTGCATTCTCTGCAGAACTTAACGCTGACTTTCTGTGCTTCTCCAAAGGTCAAATCAAATGATTTAATGATTAAATTCCAAAGGAATAAATCACATTGCAAAAATAGAAAATGTCAGTGCCCATTATAGTGTATAGAGAAACAGTAAAAACATGTCATTTATTATGATGACATTTAATAATATTTGTTTAACAATCAGCAAAACACCTGAGATATGGTATTCAGAACAGCATTAATTACTTGTTTATGACTCCAAACCTCAAAATTTAGGACTTGGGACTCGGCATTTGACATGCCTGTCTTGACTTTTTACTGCCTTGAGTCTTCCTTGACATCAAAAACTTGTGACTTGGTCCCATCTCTCCCAAGAGGTAAGAAAACTAGCAATAATTGACTAATAAGGGGAAGTAGGCATAAGACTTAGCTGCAGGGTTGTTGAAGTTATTTGAGCTGTTTGGTGGCAGGTCTGCTTGTCAAGTTGGATGGTTGTTGGGTGTCAGAAATCACTGAGCCTTCTGGAGGTTCTCTGGGCCTCATCCAGCCAACTTAGATGTGTGTACAGGTATTCCTACCTGCTGGGCGTTGCTGCCTGTTGCACTTCCAATAGTGCCATCGGGCCAGCTGCAGGGTCGTCAGCTCAGAGCCACCCTTCACAGATGTTTCGCCCCTTTCATCCCAGGACATCTTGAAGTGGTAGGACAGCAGTAGGTCCCAACCACTGACCGTAAGATCCTTTCCTTTCCTTTCCCACTTCTCACTCTTCCCTCTGAGCCACAACTCCTTTCCTTCACCTCCTCTGTCAGGTCTCTGAGTGCCTAATTCTGCATGGATCCAGTGATTCCAAGGACCTTCAGGAAACAGTTGACGGATTTTCCAATAAAACCTCTGCAGCTGACTTCCACCAGTTAAGATGATGCATTTCACCTGCAGTTCACTGTACTTTTCCATTTTCCCTTCAAAGGCTGCCTCTGTACATTCCTCCCATGGGCAGTGGGTTCCACCATGATCA
Source organism: Myripristis murdjan (assembly GCF_902150065.1). NCBI lineage: Eukaryota > Metazoa > Chordata > Actinopteri > Holocentriformes > Holocentridae > Myripristis > Myripristis murdjan. The sequence continues at coordinate 11,822,495 of NC_043991.1, read as the reverse complement.
CCGTCCTGGCAGTGATGGACCACAGGACAATGTCTGGCCGAAGAAATGTTGTGATGAACTATCTTTAATGGAAGGGACTGACTTGAAAACCTCACTGACATACCCACTCTCTCAAACTCACAACCCTGTAACATTTAGATTAGCTGCTGGTGTATGTTGCTGCCTGTTTGATAGAAGTGTAGATTTAAGATGGGAGAACTTCAAGTCTTCCACAGTTACCATTTGTCATGAGGTACATCAGTCTTTTGACATCACCATGTAACATCTGTACGAATGCCCACCTTGGAATGCAACATCAAATGCTATGTACTGGTAAATGTACCAATAAAACATTGACAGGCATGGCTAATCAGTGGAGCATATGTTGAAGGTGCACTATACAAAGGCATAATTGTAGTGAGGACTGGTTTGACTCAACTAACTAAGCACATAATCAATTAATCAGACCATGTAGAGAGCTATTGTCTGTTATGTCTCAATTATGTGCTTATTCCATGTTTTTCATGATTGATGTTGGTTAAATGAACAAATCCTCAATATGGACCAGCAGACTAAATAAATAAATGATTAAATAACAAGTTTAGCAAGAAGTCATATTTTAGATCTTGATACCATTGTCCCTATCATTTATCCAGCCACTGGATTCCATTCATCCCACTATGATATGACAATCATTTTTCAGAGACTTCGAACTGGGGTTCAAATCCAGCCCTCCCCCAATGCTGCATGCCATCCCCTGTCTCTCTCCCCTGCCTTTCCTGTCTCTCTCTACTGCCACTGTCAAAATAAAGTGAAATGCCAAAACAAAAATATTAAAGAAAGACTTCAAACATTCTTCAAACCAGTGTTCCATCACCATAATAACTTTGTACACATTAGGTGGGCGCTTCAACAGAAATTTCAAATATGAAAATTGTCAGATTTTGATTACATTTTGTGAAACCTTTACTACCCCAAAATGATTTGCAAAAGGTTTGTTGCCATGTAAAATGTAGGTATAATATAGTAAACAGGCCAAAAACACTGGTCATGTTTTTTTAAGTTTTGTGTGTGTGTGTGTGTGTGTGTGTGCGCCAATGTTTTTTAAATGTATTATATGTAGTATGCTCAAATGAGATGTTGGGTAGGTTGTGAGCCAGTTGTACTGGAAGCTGTACTGAGGAATAACATGACTTTGCTGCTCAGGAAAAGACCTACACACATTCAGTGTTAACCAATTATGACAAATGGCAGTGTTATTGACTATGGCTGTTAGAATGTTTTTTTGTTTTTTTTTTTTGTTTTTTTTAAACCAGACAGACATGTTGAGTCTGATGTGGGACATTTTGAATAGCTGCTATGTGAAACTGTCTGGGAGAGAGACGGTACATATTTTTATTTACGAGCAGGAGATGAACAGAGAGACAGACATTACTCAGAGAAATTTACCTGTCAGACTGTAGACACCCAAACAATCTGCGGTTTTGTAAATGGAGTGAGCACTACAACTTATCAGCATTGCTGCGGTACTCTGACAGAAGGGTAAGCGAGACAAGGAACAAGAAGCTGGAGGAATCCTCTTACAGGGAGCAAGAACCCATTACTGTAGCCATGTTTCTTCAAAATAAAAAGTGTACCTTGACTGCCGGAGTCCTATCTGCTACTAGCTATATGCTTATTGACCCACCCAAAACTATCCGTCACTCTTGCTTGTTTCCAAAAGGGGTTGTTTCAATCAACACCAAGGCCTTCATTATAAATGCCAAGTTGGATTCAGCGATCTCAAACATATTGTGGGTTTTGTTATGTTATTTTGTAACAGTTGATTTCTTATTTAAGGGCTAGGAAAATAGAATATTGTTTGTAGTGTTTTGGACCATTTTGAATGGTCAATGAATAATGAGCCCATGCCACATTGTGTTTAATTTTTTTTTTTCTTTTTTCTGCCTTCCACTTTGCTTGTTGGCAGAGGTGCAGGGACTACCTGACCTGTAGATTACCTTGTATCTTTGTGTTATTCTGCCCTTGCGTATGTTGATTGATTATGCTGTGTTGACTGCCATGGCTGCAAACCAAATTTTCCAGGGGGGGACAATTAAGTATAAACTGAATGCATTTTTAGGCAGAATTGCTGGAAAACATACAAGGCCACTGCCAGGAAGATTGGCAGCCTTTAGTATAACCTTGATGCCACTCTTTTCAGGTTTCACAGCAAATCCATGACACAAAATATACAGAGGGCACTGTTCTTCTAGCATAAATGGAGCTAAAGCACGAGTTTCTTGCAACGGCCGATGGTGAAACCAGTTAAAGGCCTTGAAAAATCACTTCCAATATGTTTATCCTCTTCTGTGCAACAATGAAGCAAAGATCCTCTTTGTGACAGGCAGCAAAAGAGCTGACGGAAATGAGGCTTTAAGTTTGAGAAACACTTGAATTAACAATACCACTGGCATAAGATAGAGGCTACCAATCATAAAGACCATAGGCTCATTAGTTTATAATAAATATGCCAAGGTATCCCAAGCCATTTGACCATGATGTACTGATTTTTAGTAACACATTTGAAACCTTTAAAATGCTGAAATACATGTTACAATTATTGCCATCTCAGGCAGCTGTACATTTACTAACACTGAATCTGCCTTTACAAGTATATAATAAACACCTTTATAATTCGTTCTGCAGCATCCTATGTGGTACTATGCTATGCTTGAATTTACTTATATTATTCATGCATTTCAACATCCTAAATAACAGCTACAGCTACATATAATATATTCTACAATTAATATTCAGTTGGTGAAAAAAATAAACTGTGCAGACTGGGAAGTGGAAATATGACCTGTTTCTCAAGCAATCCTCTCCTTCCCACAGAGAACTACTCATCATTTAAACACTGCAGCTATGCCTCAGTTCCCATATAGCCCGGGTTCTTTTTAGCAATGCAGAGCTTGATTTTAGATCAAGTAATAAACAAAAAAATATATTGCATCTTACATATTGAGGTAATGTGTAAACAGGTTTTCTATATCAACACTATGCACTAGAGAGGCTCAATGTACAAGTTAATAGTTTACACATTACCTTGAGAAGATGTTGAAGATGATGTTGACTTTTACTTTTAAACCTGTGCACTGCAGCCGAGTTCTAGCCTGGACATCAATGGCCATGTAGACCTTTTTAAAACATTTAAACATCACAAATTTGTTCAGTGGGTCTCCTGTGTTGTGCACTGGCTTTATCCCAAGGTCAGCACCAAACGCCCTAAACTCTAGCATACCTTAACTTGAGCAGAGAGATTTGTTCACATTGTCTGCAAAGTGTTTTACCCGACATTACTTACCGAGGGAGATTTGTTCATGATTTGTTGCTATTAATAGCATGTGTAACTCTTTTATTTTATTTTATTTTTTTTTTTATTTGATTTGTATTTTTTAATTTAATCTTAATTTTATCTTGTTTTACTTTATTCAGTATTTTAGGATTGTACCTATGCCATATGCACAATAGCACCTGTATTCGTTTACTTTACCCTCAAATCACAGTAAGATTCACTGCGCAATAGACTCACAGTAACCTAATTCTGTCAGTGTTGTCTGTGTATGTGTGCGTCAGTGTCCAAGTGTGTGTGTGTGTGTGTGTGTGTGTGTGTGTGTGTGTGTGTGTGTGTGTGTGTGTGTGTGTGTTTGCTATAGGTTTATGCAGCATGAAACAGAAGTTTCCATTATCATCTGACAAGGCAGATTAGCTGATTTACTCATCTGCACCTTCAAGGATAGTAGAATGACCCCCACAGTTCTGAAATTAAAGTTCTGGATGGCATGGTTTTATGTCAGAGAGAGAGAGAGAGAGAGAGAGAGAGAGAGAGAGAATGTCCATTAAAGTTGTCAGGACAACTTGAACATACTCTCTGTCAACAGTTTAAGCCCCTGTTCTATATCAGTGCAACATATTCAACTGATACAAAATGCATTGTAGTTAACCGTAGTGGCAGTAAATTGGGCTATACTAACTAGCAAACTCTGTCCTTTGATCTGAATTGCTTCAAACCTATTTTGATTACTTTCCAGCAATCAACACTGGCATGAAGTTAACACCACCACAGGACTAGCCAAGCTAATTGTGTGTTGATGTGCCATATGTAATCCATTTTGTCAAATCAATGTATACAGTGCCATGGTTCAAGCTGAAGGGCATTAGCCAAATCAGCTGCTAGAACCCAGGGTTGCCAGATGTTGTGAAAGAAACAAGCAACCCTGGCTGTGAAAGGAAACTCAAAACTGATGTACTAAATACATGTTTGCGTGTGTGTGTGTGTGTGTGTGTGTCAGTGAGTGTTTACATGCATTTATTTCTGTGAGTCTATAAATGTACCTGTGCTTGTATGTCTACACTGACTGCGTGTAATAACGACTAACAGGTCTGACCTGACATTAACACATTTCCTTGACCAAAATTAAAAGACTGCTCTAGAGTGTTTACCAAAGCATAGAAAGGGACATTCTTCGATGTTGAACGAGTAACAGCGTAAAACATGAAAGATATCACATAAAATGCCACATTTCTATACCACAACACAACAAGGAGGAAGTCCGGCCCCGGGAGCAGCTGTACCAGTGTACAGGGGAGATGAATAACACTTAGTAGTTTGCGGTGGCCTTGTTGCCTCACATTAGGATTTTAACAGAGGTTTTTGGTGATCTGGGCATGAGCCACTGTGGTGTTGTCACCGGTGATGAAGAGGTGTGGCAGAGGGCAGGATGTACAAGGGAGGAACAGCTGTGAACTTTCGTCAAGGTTGAATTTGAGGCAGACATCCAGCTGGAGATGTCAGTAGGGCAATATATGTGCACCTCATTGTGTTTCAGAGGAGGGTCAAGCTTATACTGAAGGCTGCAGGCCAGCACTTGTAACTCAGTGGTCTTATTTATATTAATACAAAGTTTTTCAAACAAAGTGTGTGTTGCTGCTGTGGTAACGAATCAGGGAAAAGACATAGGTAGTCTGGTGGGTATTTCCAGGACAGTGGGGCTAGACTGGTATTTGTTTTTGGAGTTCAAACTGTCAAAATTTTGTCTGTGAAAAATTCAACAGTTACAGCTCTTTCCAAAAACAGTGATGCAGAGAAGCACCATAATCCACAGCCCTGAGGAAACTATTTCCTGCTGAAGAACGTTGGAGAACTATCTGTCTGGCTCAAAGGAGGACAGACTCACACAAATAGATAAAGCTGGCGAGTGTTCTTTGGCGAAGAAAAGGACTGAGAACGAGATGGGCTGAGGAAGAGCACGAAGTAGGCCTGCAGGTAGACTACATCTGGACAGATTAGAAAAAAGAGACAGCGAGCCAGATCCGGTAGGATTAGGAGGGGAGGCAGTGAGTAATTTCAGGGAAGTCCAAAGGAGGAAGCAGAGGAAGCCTCAGATGTTGTCAGAGGTTTATTCTGTGGACTTCTGCCAAAGTCTTCAGCATAAAGTGGGGAGGGACGAGTTCAGTGCCGGTGACTGAAGAAAGAGGACATGATATAGAAAAGTTTTGGGAACTCAGAACCAGAGGATTGGATTTGCAGAAGATCGCAGTGGTAAAAGGGTGACTGTGGTGGTTTCTTTCTCCATAGCATCATCCTTGATGTCTTAAGCAGCAGAGAGAGAGGGGCAGAGGAGGAATTTGAAGTGGAAGAGGTTATTTAACAAGCCGTTTTTTTTTCCTGCAGTCATCCTTTCCTTGTTTGAAATCCCATATGCTTGAAAACATTTCCCCAGACAAGTGAAAGGTGAGGACAAATGTTCATGTCTAAAACAAAGTGAAGGAAAAAAGTCAACAGAGGCAGGGAGAAGGAGAGGAGGAGAGGATGGAGAAGGAGAGGAACATTAGGTTACAAAGGGTGGTGATAGTTTGAGGTGAAAGCAATTTAGGGCGCCTGGTAGGGAGGGAAGTGACAATGGAAACAAAACGATGATCAGACGGTGGAGTGAGGTTAAGAGTGGATAAGCTTTGCGAGAAGGCGGGGATGTGGAGAGGGTGAGATCAAAACAGGACAGGGACGGAAAGGGAAGGAAACTTTCTGTAACATGGTCTCAAGAAGGTTAAATAAGGTGACACAGTGGAGAGCGATGTGTCCAGAAACGGCAAGAGGGCAGGGAGGACAGAAGAACCAAGGCAGCCAGACAAAGAAATACACTAAACAGGACAGGTGTACGTCTGGTGTTAACTGAATATAGAAACATTCCCAAAGTTGTTACAGCACCTCTATTTAAAAGCAGCTTTGCAGGTGTAGGCAAAATAGAAAGTAGTTACCTGGGAGTGATATGAGCCCACATGGTGGCAAAATATCCTCATTAGTTCTTCTGTGTTCCCCTGGGCTGGTAATCAAAATACTGTATTAGTATCTCTCTATTCATTTTCATAACGTGGCAAAACAAGTAGCCACTACAGTACCCATTTTGTTTTTCTTTTTTTGAATGTGTAAGTACAATTATGTGTGAACAGGTTCTTTCTTCATGGTGCAAGGCTACTATCCATAAGTCACCTGCGGGAAACAGAAGTAAAAGTTGAGCTTTGTTAAGTTTGGTTTGTTGTATCTTTGATGTGTGCTTGTTCACCTATTGTTGAGTAACTAGTAAGTTATATATTTATTGGATTTGGAGTAGACCTCACGTAATTTGTGAAGTTTCCATTTATTTAGGCTGTGCTACTAAACTTGAAATTTTGAATGGTACAGCAGTTTTCATATTTAATGAGCTTAAGATATTTTGCAATCAGTCATGGCAATATATGAAGTATTTTGATATCTCAAATGTTTTCAGCACATATTTAGTGTGTGTGTGTATGTGTGTGTCTCTCTCTCTCTCTCACCATGCCATTGCATTTGTCATGAATACATTAAAGATCAGACTTTATTTAAGCAGTAAGTTGTATTAAAATCCCTTTATCTACCCCCTTACTTCCGAAAAACTGAACAACAGCTTTTTTTTTTTTTTTTTTTTTTTTTTTTTTTGGAAAACAATATCATGGATAGCCTACTTAGCATAATCAGCGATGGTGTTGAAAACTTTTTGTTGGGAACTAGAAAAACTGTATGTGCCCCTCAGGAGTATGAGTCAGAGGCAAATATATTGGAAACCTCACCAAATCACATAACAATCACAAGAGAGGTGGGATTTTGTTTTAATTTAATTTAATTTAATTTAATTTAATTTAATTTAATTTAATTTAATTTAATCTAATTTAATTTAATTTAATTTAAGATAATTTAATTTAATTTTTGCATTACCGGTTCCTTTAAAAAGAAACATACACTCTAAACAGCAGTAAGGATTGTTACATCCAGTGTGTTGGTGTTTGCTTCAAGACGAGGAAAAACACCTCATGATTTTTCTCACGTCAGTGTGGCTGCAGTCAATGTCAAATTAATGAGTGTTTACAAGGCTCAGTGTGGGAAGCGGTCCATAATTAGCAAATCAGATCCAACCTAATGGAGCTGTCCGCTTTAGCCTTATGACGCTGGTATTGTTACCATGCGTTCACACTCTGACTGATGGATCGCTCTGTTCTCACCAATTACGGATGATGCTTCAAGTACATCTGCGTGTCTGCAGCTGCAAAACTTTGAACAGGCACAGCATACATTTTCTCTGCTCTGGTCTTGCATTTCATAACATTGCATCATTTTGATTAGTAGACACAGCTAGCAAGCGCTAATTAGGTAGTATTTATCAAAAATAAACTTAGCATCAAGCCCAACGATGGATGTAAACACTCTCCAGGCATCATGTCTGACACATTTTGGGAGGTTTTGTAGCCTATGCTCAACCTCTCCTCCAATTTCCACTTGCCAGGAAAATACGTTTATTTAATGAAATCACATCAGTATCCAAAACAAGGAGGCATGGAAATCTTAGTGGCTGCTGATGGCCAAATTCCCCCAAGGCCAAATTTTCTAGGTCAACAAGCTTGCTGAATGTCCGCACATCAGCTAAGTTCCCCTGGTAGCTCATTTCTATATAGGAAATGAATGGTTGATCATTAGGCCACTGTTTCATCATCACTAAAACCTGGTTATATAGGAATGAAGTGGACTGGGTCACATGTAGATAGATAGATAGATAGATGTATAGATAGATAGATAGATAGATAGATCACTGCAGTTGAATTGGCAGGATTTATGATTGATGCACTCAGGGCCGCCCTTCCCTACACGCAGAACACGCAGCTGCATAGGGCCTCACGATCCATGGGAGGTCTCATTTTGCCCGCGGGCATGGCGTGCGCGTCACCCGCGGTACGCGCGTGCCATGCCTGTGAGACTAGAGAACCAAGTCAGCCCAAGCCAGGAGGAAAGGAAAAATCACCCCACCCCACTGCATGCATCGCTGCAATGATTGACAGCAATCTGCATCTGACCAATCAGTGGACAGATGCACCGACACTGCTACAGGTGAGAAGAGAGATGGCTTCTAAGAGGCATTTTGAATCTGGAGCTACTAAGAGGAAAAAAAAAAATCAAAAAAGAGGAAGCTCGTGCTTCACTTGAAGGTGGGTGAGTTGTTGAAATAAATGTAAAACTTTGTGGCGCCGCATAAACACCTTAGCTGCTCATCATAATGAGACAGAAGAGAGACTACTGTCAGTCTCTGTCATTTGTCTGCATATGCATTCACCTCTGTGAAAAAGGAGTGGTAAATTGACCAGTTGGTGGTTGTATATTAGCTTAAGTTTATAGCCTATCAATCTATTCATCAATAAAGAAGATCAATTTAAGGCTATTTGAATTGAGTTTATTTAATTTGTAACACGCATGCTTGTTTAGTTCACTGACCTGTTTTCAGATATTTGCCAAGGTGAAGTTAATTTTTTTTTTTTTTTTTTTTTTTTAGGAAAACGTCTTTTGTTAAAATTATTTTTTTAATTGATGACTATTTGAGACTCATTTATTTATTTATTCTAGTTTGAAGTTATTTTCTTTTAGTTGACTCATATAGTACTGCTTATTCCACTTACAGTACTTTGTTCTTACTAATAGAGCTTGTCAAGTTTAATGGAATGTCGTTATGCTGTCATTTTATTCCTGTTATACATCTGGGATTATGTTGTCGGCAGGAGGTGGCACGCCAAAAATCTGGTCATTTTTGAGTGTGCTTGGGTTAGGGTTAAATAAAATGCTGCTTAGGGCCCCAATTTGGGCAGGGGCAGCCCTGGATGCACTGATATACAGTAAATGAATGACTTGTTAGACCTCTAGCAAGCCACATATGCACATACAGTGACACACACACACACACACACACAAACACACACAGACTGAGGCAGAATTGCATACATAATCACACAACACAGCACATGCTCATACTTAAATACTGTATATTGTGCATGTGCTCATGCAGACCTATTACACACACCGACACCAAACACACCCACGCACAAGTGTTGTGTTCTCTTGTACGGCTCCTAACCTCTGGGATTAGTTGTGATCCCCAGCAGTCATTTTCACAGCATTAACTCGGATCACTGGCTCTCTTTAGCCTGCACTGTGAACTGAGTGACCTGGACGCACACACACACACACACACACACTTCACTGACATTTGTGCACAGTTACACATACACAGGCTAACAAACATTTGCACACATGGCTTGCACAAACAAGGAACATGCACTTACAAACAACACATGCTCACATACACAAACGATCATGTACAAAGACAAACAACCACAGACTGAGTTACACACTATTTCCTCAGGGAATCACAGACACACATCTATACTTGTAGAATACTGTACAGTATATACAAATAAGGTTGCTGGCCCAAACAACCCATTGTACAAAAGACAAGATCATGTTTTAGATAAGATAAGATGAAAAGAGTAGATAGCATGGAAATGTATTAATCCCTTTAAGGAAACTAGGTTGATGCATAGCATTTTGGAAAAAAAAGGGTATATGGTTTTATGGTAAACTACAAAAAGTAAGTGATAAAAATCAAAACAAAAAACAAACAGCACACACGAGGCAAGACAGGCAAATCTTACACAACACAACTTTATTGCAGGGATATATTGCACTTTTTACTGCATTGCATTTACCTGACAGCTGTAGTTACTTTGCAGAATAAGCTTTTACATGCAAAACATTGAATGTAAATTAGTCAACAGAATATGGAGCTGCAATTTAAAATACTTCTTAAAGGGTACTATACCAATAATTTAACACTGTGAATGGCACTCTTCTTCACAATAACTACTTCCATTGTTCATACTGAACTACATTTTACTGTTAATATTTCAATACTTTTACTTACATCATATATTGAACACAAGATTTAGATTCACTGGAGTATTTTTCTGTTACAGTACTGCTATTTTTACTTAAATAATGGATTTGAGTACTTTTTCTACCACTGTTGGATGAGCTGGAGGGGTGCCTGTGCACTATTAGCCCTATCTACACAGCATGTTTGATGTAATAGTGTCCACGTCTTATTGCCACTGGACAAATTCAGTTTTTGGACATGTATTTTTATTTAATTTTATTTAATCTTTTCACATCATGAACCTCAGCCCCTGGGTTGGTTGTCCTGCAGTTCATCAGTATTTTCCTCCACATCACAGATGTTTCCCAAGATATTAATCCAAGCCTCCCCATGACCCATCTCCCACCAACTGGCATCTCTACAAAGCACTTCTTTACTGTACCAGACAGTGCTTTAATTGGACTGAGGAAAGCTGTGTTTGGGGAAGCGATTTTCATCCCCATTTCTTATCATCTGTCCTTAGAGGGTACCACAGTGCTGTCTGCTACTTCACTGTGGGAGGTTAAGGAATAGTAGAGCGGTACACAGTACACCATATTGATTTTTTTAATGAAGCATTCCAACTGAAACTCAATAGTCCCCTCAAAATTAAAAAAAAAAGAAAAAAAAAATCATAAAATGAATTTACAAAGAGCGCATAAAGCATGGATTGATTCTATCTTGATGTGAGAGAAATCATCCACTAATTACATGCTGTTTACTTCTGGACAGACATACTGTGTATTCAATCTCTTGTATTCTGGCAGCCTGATCCACCTTTTCCTTTACGGTTGGCACTGTTGATGTTTTTTTTTTTTTTTTTTTTTTTTTTTTCCCAAACAGAATTTAAGATAAATCAAGAATTAATCCTGCACATATACACTACTCACAAAAAGTTAGGGATATTTGGCTTTTGGGTGAAATTTATGGAAAATATAAAAAGTTCACACTACAGTGATATTATATCATGAAATTAGGGCATTTAAGTAGAAGCATGCACTGGTGATTTCCTCATCTCAAACAATTTCTTGAAACAAAAGCCAACAACAGTGGTGGATATACCACAACAAAAAATGTCAGTGTCAATAACTTGTCGTGTGCCCTTGAGCATCAATTACAGCTTGACAACGACGTCTCATGCTGTTCACAAGTCGACTTATTGTCTGCTGAGGCATGGCATCCCACTCTTCTTGAAGGGCGGCCCTCAGGACATTGAGGTTCTGGGGTACAGAGCTCCGAGCCTCTACACGGCGACTCAGCTGATCCCATAGGTTTTCTATGGGATTCAGGTCTGAGAAAGTGCAGGCCACTCCATTTGAGGTACCCCAGTCTCCAGCAGCCGTTCCCTAATGATACGACCTCGATGAGCTGGAGCACCTGATGTGAATTTTGCCGTTAAACTCCTTGTTAGAAAACAGCAACTTGTGCAAAAAGTACTGAAAGATTGAACAGTTGGACATGTGCATTCAAAAGTTTACAGAAGGTCACATTAAGTTCACCTGTAAAGGTTAAAATGCATTTTAGGTTCATCCTGAAATTTCACCCGAAAGCCGAATATCCCTAACTTTTTGTGAGTAGTGTATGTATTACATAGTGTAATTTTTTCATTCTTCATTCTTACCTATGGTAGCACGCTCCCTCCCATCCTCTTTTTTCTCTCATCGACTCTCTCTCCTCTCCTTTCTCCTGTAGGGTCTTGAGCGGGTCTGCTGTGACTGCGAGTTACAGTGGATTCCCATTTGAAGCTTCCCCACAATGCAAACAACAGCAAACCCAAAGACCCTACAAGCAACTAGCAACTCATTCATTCCATGCCTCATCTCACGCTCAATCAATAAACCTTTAAACACCTTTTGTTGATGATGTAGCCCTCGCTAGTGAAGCACAATATAGAGATGGATTATCAATGCGTGGCCATGATCTCAGCATACAGTTACGGATATAATTTAAAAAAAATTTACATTCACATCAAGTTACTAATACAAACCAGTTTCATGGACTTAATGACCAAAAGTGCAAATTTACCTATCAATCCTAAAAGAATTTACCAGGCAGCCACGACATTCAGTTATAACAAAATAAATACAAAACATACATCTCTCAGTCACAAGGGGGACCTAACATGGTATTACGAGACCTATTCAAGTCTAATTCATACAATTACCTAATCATAAATCATTTGTTTGACTCCTTTTGGCTGGGTTGGAGGCCCAAATTATCCTGTCTCTGTCTCTTGGCCCCCTTGAGCTTTTGGGAGCAGACTACAGGCCAGAAGTAACTTTGAAAGACAGAAATCTCAGCACCTTGCCAAGTGTGTAGTTGCTGGTGCCCTAATCACCAGCCAGCATTTCCACAGCATCACAATTACAGATGGAGGGGGCTCTCTAGGGAACCATCAAGCACCACTTTTGTTGTGTTCTTTCTTGCTCTCCCTGTGTATTTTCTTTTACAACGTTGTATTTCGTATATAGTTGAAATTATACCGGCTTCCTCCAACTCACCTCTAATTTCCATGAACACCTCTGACTTCCTTTGTGAACTCTCCAATTTGTCCTGGATTTTTTAACTGCATCATAATGCCAGTAAAACATCAGTGTCTTCAATGTACCACTAATTGAGACACTTTTTTTTCCCTTTATTATGCTGAGTATGACCTAACCTGTCCCTGCTGCTGGTTGATTTCAAAAATGGCAGTTCGACCCGTGTAAACATTGCAATATCACCACACCTTCCAGCCTCTTATATCGCTCGTTTCTTGGCTGCAGACCAGCGAGTTTTTGGGGCAGGAAAAAATCGGCCTGGAGCCGATTAACCCAGCCAAGCATCCACCAGCGATTTTGCTGTAGAAATGCTCTGAATGGTTTGTAATTTGGCATTGGCTGCCGCACCAGCCCTGGAGGAAAAGGAGTATGGTATTGATCAACAACCCCATTAACCCCATCACAGTCATATTATGGCCATTTTGTGAGATAAGTGAGAAAAAATGTTACTAATTTCCCCTTACATTTTAGCTCTTGTCCTTTTCTGTTTACATGCTGCCTTTTTCAGGTTATATTTGCACATACACTGAGAATATGCAGCAATGCCTTTTTCAAAGATGTGAGGAAAAGAAAAAACAATTACACTTGGCATTAACTTTTTTTTTTATTTGACTCTATTTTGTTCGCACATTGGTTTTTAATACATCTTGCTTTTGTCTCCTCGGCAAACTTTAATATTCATGTTATTACACCATGGTAAACACTGACTTTAGCAAAGTGACATTTATGCAGTGTTATTAATAATCACAATAACTAGTGACAAGACACTCACTATAGCACTGTCAACCAGCCCATCTGGCATTGATTTTGCAGTCCAGCTACAGTGTGGGTTTTAATTTAACGCTTTTTAACTGTGACTTACTGTTTGCATTACATCAGTACTTCAGAAGTGGTAGTGCTATGAATGCATGTAAGGCCTAGATTAGATATTAAGTCTTTAAGACTCATTCATGCATCTATCCCAGAAGTGTCCATTTTGAGCTGTGTGAGTGAGAATAACCGTGTTGACCCTTCATGCATGAGACCCAACTTTGATTCCTGTTTCCAACAAGATCTTCTGTGTGTGTCCAGTTCCTGTTTTGTCTGAACGTAACCTTTACCTAACCTTGACCAACTCATTTTTACGCCTTAACTTAACCTTTCCCTAACCTTAACCAAGTGGCTTTGTTGCCTAAACCTATCCGCATGACAACACATTATAAAAGTGAGAAAGCCTGATGCATCTCATCCTGACTCTGAAGGGTGTCTTTGGTGTCAGAATCAAATGTGAAAGGGGTGTGACCAAGTTGTGGTATTTGACAACCTGGGAATGAGAATGTGTTGGATTGGAAAAAAAGGCTCCAAAAGCACTAGAAGTCTCATCTGAAACCAAACTAGATTGTTTTTTATGTTAATGTCTCACATTTAATATGTACGTGTTGGCAGAAAATAAAGGTTTATTGCCTAAAACAGAGGCCAGAACTGACACTTTTCATCTGCCTTTTGTCACTCTGCTTATCTTAACCACTCAAAGAAATTCTCTTTTCTTTTATTGAAACAAGGCTTGTACAGACAATCCAATTTAATCAAAGAAATCAAAGATAAAACTCAAATATACACTGAGACACGGTTTATGGGTAGATCCATATTGAATCTAGGCAGATTATCTCTTATGAAAACAGTCAGGTGGAGTTCTTACGGCTTAGCTGGCTGAGGCGCGTCACTTTTACCCACGACACCTGGGGTTTTAATCTGGCCTGGGACCTTTGCCTCATGTCATCCTCAATTCCCATCTTTCTTTTTCTTTGTTAGAAAAGAGGACAATCAGGGACAGCACAGTAAAAGTAAACAGATATATTTGCAGTGCAGTTTACACTAGGGAAATAGACCTGATTGAATCACTTTCCAGCTGTGTGTAACAAGGATTCAATCATTCTGCACACATAAAAACTGCACTGGAAAGGCCCAAATATGCGGGATGAGATAATTGACACGCACCATGTGAGACTCTTAATTTGACGCCTCTACAGCAACGCGGCAGGTGGCAGATTTGAAGCATAAGCAGCACTGCTACCTTCAGTTCATCATGACGGTAGGTACTGCTACTAAATCATACTTTTCCTCCCACATCTTATTCTACAGCCTGTTTCATGTATTTGGAGATCAGACATTAAAGTGGTTCTTAGTTTTGCATTAGGACACAAAATTCACTTTAGCCATTATGTTATAATCCAAATAAATTAAATCATAATTGAATAAATAACAGTTAATGACAACTTAGTCTATGTGAGGCAGCTGTGGACTATCAAGCCGCTTTTGTTGGTTAATTATAACGTTGCCAGCTTTTTTTTTTTTTTTTTTTTTTTTTTGTAAGTCTTTACTCTCTCCTACACTTTTAAGAGTCCTAATTATACACAGTCCCTGAATGGCACACTTAAAAAAATGTTATCTGAGTTCTCAGCAAAGTTGAGCGTGTCATCTGAAACAGTAACAAGATATTCAAAACAATTTTTCAACTTCTGGTCCCAGTGAATGAATGAATAAATGAAGTCATTCCCACCTTTTATGAATGGAATGCAGCTTGCTATCATTTAAAAAGGTATAATGGCTTTTGCTTGCCTGACAAACACCTCAAAAGGCTTTTCTTCCTGCAAGCATTTCCGACCAATCAGGACACTGCATTGTAGCGTCAAAACTGGTTAAAGTTGATTCATATATCCTGCCAATCAAGACTGCATTCTGCATTTACTTTTTCTGAAATAACAGATTTGAGCCATCACTCCTGTGTGAACTGCCTCCTTGGCAGAGGTCTGTGCCTTATGGAGAGAATTTCCTAGTTAATTATTTAATTATTATGGATTTCCCATGTTTTTTTTAAGAGTCTGTTCACACTGATGTAAGCTAATAAATATAACTAATAACATTAATAACAATAATTTTGTAAGGAAGTGGAAATATAAAAACAACAGTGAGATTAATAAAGTGAGTGAGAATAATAAAGTGAGTGAGAAGAAGAAGAAGAAGAAGAAGAAGAAGAAGAAGAAGACGAAGAAGAAGACGAAGAAGAAGAAGAAGAACATGCTAAGTAGACCTAAATATATGTAGATTTTGTTATTTGAAGGCCCAGGCCCCACAGTGTGTACTTACAAATCTTCTGGCCCATGTACAAATGTAGTTGATGACCCCTGGTCTAAAATATTTTTATGTAGCAGCCATAAATAAATAAATACATAAATAAATAAATAGATATGCATGAAAACATTCATGAAATAGCCTACAGGTATCCCCACAGTTCTACATCTGAGGCTCAGCGCATCAAAACAGAAATCAGCTTCAGCTCAAAAATGATGTTAATTCGACACATTTGTAAAATGACACAACTCTTATTAACGACATCCAAAAGCTCAAGCTGTAGCTTACAGCAGTATGAACCATAAGAAATGTGAAATAAAAATGTAACATTGTATGTGACAGTGTTTGCCAGATAGTTGCTGCTTAATTATTTGCCTACTTTAGTGAGTAACCAAATGAGCCATGAAGTTTTGGACGATTGATAAAAATGTAAGATTTTTTTTTTTTTTTTTTTTTTTTTGCTTCTTTTGTTATTTCGATGTGGTACTCCTTAACAAAGGCAGTTTAACTGATGTTGCCTCCTTTGTTGTGAAGCCGCTTCAGCCTGATGTTACTATGTGAGAGATGCATCATCTTGCACATTTTCACAGTTGGACACAGTTTCGTGGGTCTATGAAATTAGAAAGTCAATATCTCATGTTAAAAAAAAGGTTTCTAATGGCACACAGCCTACACACAAAGTGGAAGAGGAGCTCATCAGCCTTATAAACGTGGAGCGTAAAATGGAGTCAACTGTGCATAATTGCACATGGACGGATAAAAACTAAACCAGGATACCACAGGCAATAAAGGAGAGCTACTGATAGCAGGGCAGCCTGTCCATAAAACTTCCTGCCTCACCTGAGGTAGTTGGTCTCGGCAGATATGGCTGTGGCATTTTAACTCACTTGAGGTTTGGTAACAGCCTCTTGGGTGGTGCCATGAATTCCATCATGAAAATGCCACATGTGCTGCACTGTGTGTCAAAGGAAAAGAGATGTGATCTGATGTGTTCCTTCCTGGGCTGCAGTATCCTATGGGAAGATGGGCTGTTTAACTAAAACCTAAACTGTGAAAGGTGGACTGCAAAATACAGTGATGGTATTCTCACTTCTCATGCTGAAAAAAAATCTTACTTGAGGTAAAAAAAAAAAAAAAAAAAAAAAAAAAAGGAAAAAGAAACACTTAGTGAAATGAGACGCTTGTTTCCAAAACTCTCAGGAATTCCTGAAAACAAGTGTAAATATGCTGAGACAAGGTTGAGTGAGACAGATTAGCATATTAGTGTCAAGAAAAAGACATTTGATTCAAGAACATTCTGGAAACAAGTTGATTAGCATTGGAAACAAGTAGAAATATTTCAGAAAAACAAGATTTTATCACCGAAGATGAGACTAAACAATTTTTTAAACTGGAGAAATTCTTGCAGTGTAATGGCAGATGTATAGACACGCCAGGAGGTGCATGAGAAAAAAGGAGGTGGAGCAGCAGCCACACAGTAGCCAGAGCAGCCGGCTCCTGCTTTTAAGAGTGATGACAGGATGGAAAGCAACCTTGTCACCAGATCTTATTTCTGGTCCAGATCTTATCTTTATGGTCTATATTTATGTCCCTCTCTAGACAACAAAAGGCTCTTTAACCCACCTACTTGGAAAAGAGCAAACATTCTTCATCTTATAACACTAACCCTAACCTGGTATGTTCAAAAATGTCATTTTCCCATGCTGTCATTGAAAAGGTATAATGGCCTTTGCTTGCCTGACATTCAATTCAAATTCAAAAGGCTCTTAAAAAAGGTGATTCTTACTAAATGCCCATCAAAACTGCATTCTGCAATTAGTTTTTCTGGAATGTCAGAAATACAACAGCCTTATTTTTCAGCTTGATCAACACACATTTTTAGTTTGTCCAGTGGCACTTAAAGGGTTTTATATGACAAAACATCATCAGTCCATAGAGGAGCATGCAATCTTCCAACTGAAGGTAAACATGAAAAATTAGAGTGCCAAGGTTGTCACAGAACAATGGTGATTTAATACAGTTGGTTATTTGTTGGTGGTTCACAGATATGAAACTACTGATGCAATAAGTTAGCATAACA
Organism: Myripristis murdjan; assembly: GCF_902150065.1. Lineage (NCBI taxonomy): Eukaryota > Metazoa > Chordata > Actinopteri > Holocentriformes > Holocentridae > Myripristis > Myripristis murdjan. The sequence continues at coordinate 11,804,493 of NC_043991.1, read as the reverse complement.
CAGTTTTTTTTTTTTTTTTTTTTTTAAGTTAATAACTCAAACCATATCATGTGCTTGCTCATTCGTTTACAAAAATCTAATTTTGTTGTGTGACAGCTGCAAGGCTATGGTCTTGATTATTTGTTAGCCTCTCTCTCCCTGTGCCTTCATCTCTGTCAGTCCCACATTATGAGCGTACCTGCCTGCTTATCTCTCTCTCTCCCTCAGTTCTAGTAAGATTATCCACATTCATGCAGGACCCCATAAAGATAATCACTCTTCCAAAGTGATGCTCCTAACTACTCCCCTCCTGGCTGACATGCACCCGGGAAGCCTTTGTCTCTGGTTTGGCTTTTCTTTCAGCGCCACAACACAGTGTCACTTTGATTTTTTTATGCGGGGACAAAGGACATGATAAAATGCTTATTGATCTATCTTCATAGGCAGTATGTTGACTGAACAGCTGTTAACTTTTACACATTTTTGTCAAGACTGGTTCAGCGTGAGTAGCTGGTAAACATTCAACTGCTTGTAAATGGTGATGTGAAAATTTGGGTCACTCTGCCCTTTTCTTTCACACCGAATACATTTAAAGACCCCATGAAGTAGCAATCTACCTGCTCCACACTGAAAGCAGGTAAGCGAATACTTACAGATTTATGATGGGTAACGTTAACTTCATAGAGAGGCGGACACTTCTCTACTTTCAAGACAAGCCTCTCTTCACCCATTTCTACTCTCCCATGCATGAATGACGGGGAAGCTCAATTCAGTTTTCCACCAATACACCCACAACATGCTGGTACACCCACAACATGTTTCTGAAATAGAGGCAAAGCGACTTATTTTGTGAACCAAAGTGGCACCACTTCACTGCTTCACTTGCTTGCTGCAAGTTTGGACATTTTCATTGCAATATTTTTTCTTGCCACCCTCCACTTGTTCACTTGCATCTCGTTCAGTGAGGACAGGTGTTATGGTGTGTTTGAGTGGTCCTTATCAACTCGAAGAGCCAGAAATTTCTGAGTTTACCACCTGAAATGAGCACTCAATCAGCCGAGAGAGTCATAATACAAGCAGTAAACTTCCATAATAAAGTCCCATGATACCTGAGTTGTGACATATTACTGTGTACAACTTGAAAACAATGCACTAGATTACTTATGAATAATATCCATACCATTTGCCTTTTTCAATAATACCTAATGTATGCAAATCATTGTAGCAGTGAGCAGTCCAATTAGTAAGCAAGCAGGAAAACAAATTTTCCTCCCGGCATTCACCGTTGTCCATCTCACATTCCAGTGGACATAAAAACACAAACACTTGGTAAATACAACTTGGTCACATTAATTTTTATAGGATAGGATATCAGCTAGGATTTATTTGATGGGATGGATGGGTGGAGGAGTGAGATTGTTTGAAAATATGTGGAAGATTTATTGGTTGAAATTGTTATCATGCTTACTAGAGCAGCATGAGGTCGCCATTAAAATGGTGTTTTCCAGGAAGTTAAAGCAATTGGGATTAGTTTCAGTTTTTCTGCTAGCACAAAGTGATATTGACTAAGCGCCACTTTAATGGTACTGCTTCTATTGCCAGCATAACAAAACATGGAACTTAAATCTGTGCAACTGAACAGAAAAAGTAGCTGATAAAACTTACTCATCGACCATATCGTCCTCATTTACTGTAATATTAACTCAATGTGACAATTAGTTTTGTTGACTTGCAACACTGACAACTTTAGAAACCTACCTACCCTAAACACGCAGAGATATAGAAAGAGATATAGAGAGCCAATTCTTCACTAAAAGTGGAGACAACTTATATGGTAATATGTTGTATACATAGTGACGAGATAAAATAGCTATATACTGATTCAGGTGTGGCAGCTTTGTTGTAAGTTTCAGAGGAAAGGATAATAAAAAAAAAAAAATCAGATTTACACGTGGGAGAGAAATATAAGAAAATGTTTATACTGACACACATGCACAAATTAGATCAAATTAAAGTGCAAACTGGCGAGAGGTTAGTTACACTGTGGAGAGGTGATCTTAACCCTTTGGCGCATAGCGGTCACTACAGTGAACAGCTGTTTTAAAGTCATTTTCTCCTAAATGCAATGGTTTCTATGGTGGAATTGCATATCAGCTGTTAGAATGCTCTCTGCTGCTCATCCCCCATTGAGGTTTATGCAGAGACTGTCAATTCTTGTTGCTGAAAACATATTAATACTAGTATCATGACATGGTAATACCAGTCCTGCATCCTTGAAGTATGGAAGTATGGAGACTCACAAAAGTGTTCATGCCCTAAGAAGAGTAAAAACACGTAAGAAAAAAAAATCTTGACTCAGGCTTTCATAATTCATGCATCAAAGGGGTAAATAAAAACAATTAAAAAACACTTTGAGCTTAGAGGCTTGACAAACAGGAATACAAGATAACAAGACAAGTGGGAACATGGTATAAGATCAACAGACTTGTGCAACATAAGGTGCAGGTGAATGCATTAAGAAAAATAGGAGCGATGAAAGCTTTATGAAAGCTAGTACAGTTTAAGAGATTCTGGCAGTTTATTCCAACTGCATGATGTGTAAAAAGAAAATGCTGCTGTTCCTAGCTTCATATATGGAAAGTAAATTATTCATAAGATTGAGTTGTCTTTTTGTTCCATATTTTATAAATCATGAAGTGTAAAATGGTAAGCAGAGATGCATAAATAACATGAATGAAGATTAGATGGACAGAGCGGATTATGCCACCAAAAGCAGCAACCATCAAGCATTCTGCCCTGCTTTTAGCATCTTGAATTTGACTTGTCACCTTTTGGGCCCAGGCATTTTTATTTAAACCCCTAGGAGTGCGCTTTTCAGAAAGAACTAATTTTCATCCAGTTTTGGGGAGCTGTGTGGAGGAGGGAAAAGGCTCCCCAAAACAGACCCAAGTTCCAAGGACTCATATTCAGACGTGGACCCTTGAGCTGCCCTTCTCTTCCCCGCTGGGTGTCTGCTGTGTGTTGCCCACGGTTGGTTTGAAAGATACGGCTGTGGCTGCACTGCTGTGTCTTCATCACCAAGGGACCATTCTGCTTCTGGCCGGCTGGCTGATGTGATTGTCGCAGCTGGCTGGCTGTTTCAGTGTCAGCCGCTGATTGTCTTTCTGGCTGGCACAGAGTTGTCTGTCTGGCTGGCTGATTCAAAGTCCCAGCCTGGCTGTGTGGGTACCTGCAGCTGGCTGGCTGACTGGCAGCGCTCCATTTGGCTGGCCGGACTGAAGCTGCTGGAGGGCCTACATGGCTGTCTCACTCACAGCTGTAGATGGCGGCTGGCTGGGCCTGATATTAGTGCTTGTTGCCCTATACTCATATGGCCATTAAGCACTGCTGCTGTTTGGCTGTGGCACAAATCCCACTGCTGCTCCTCTCCCTGTCTATATTTCTGAGGTTTTCCCATCTTTTTTGCATGGGTCATTTATCCAGAGACATAATATTACATGGAATAAATAAATAAATAAATAATATATATTTAAAATAATAATAATAATAATAATAATAATAATAATAATGATAAAGTTAAGGTCATTCTGCATGGATGATTTGTTGACAGTGTTGCCATGATTTTCTTTTCTTTTCTTTTTTTTTTTCTACTTCAAATCAGTACTGGAAACTGGAAACATGCCAAGTGAATATGACATACATGACAACAGTAAATTACTGAAATAAAAGAGGAAAAGAGGGTGATGAAATATAAATTCAAATATCATGTTTTTATTGCTTTAAAAATGTAAACATGGCCAGTGGCTGACCTACAGACGGTTCCATATTTAATAATGTATGTGCTGGTGAGTGAGATGTAATCATGCATAGTTAATGCACTTGCTTTTTTAAAAACTTGTTCACCTTTGCTCATCTAATGCACACAAACAGCGAGACAGTCTCAGATGGCGTACAACCTGTGAATCATCCACACCTGCTGCTTAGCTCTGCTACCTGTGCAGCCTGCAGCAAAGTGCTCTTCTCTCTCTCTCTCTCCCTCTGTCTCTCTGTCAATGCAGTTTGCCAATACTGTATCCTTGTAACATTCATAACAGTAATGCAAAGTGTTCAGCTATACACGAGTACAGAAAATCATTAATAAAAATAGATACTCATAAATAATTTAATTTGAAAATCTAACATAAATAACTGACTCAGTGGGAAATGTCACACACCTATTGCATGAGAGAGGTGGATGTGACAGGGTTGTCTGGATCAGAAATTACAAAAGATTTATTTTGCTTGCAGTGTTTGGGTGCCAGACCTTCATCAAGCCAGTTACACATATTATTAGGCTGTTAACGAGAAAAACAATGAGGCATAGGAAGAGGGTGTTTTTCTCAGTTTCTGCATGGATGTTGCAGTCTGTGGTGTTATTTAAATGATGTTAAAAAATGGTGGTGGTACAATTTGCAGTTTAATGAGGTTTGCTGTGGGAAGTGATGTCATCAGAAAAACAAGCCAGTCAGAATTGGCCCTGGTTGTTTTGTCCTAACTGGGCCTCATCAGTAATCAACCAATCACACAGGTTGTTGAATTTACATCTGCCCATCCGTGCTTTAGTAGCCTTGTTGGATAACAGCCATTGTTAATGCCTGGGAGGAGGGTGGACTCATCAATACTGGCAGCCAATCAGCAGCCAGGAGCTCATTAATAAACAATGAATGTCTCCAAAAAAGCTCATTAGAGTGTAGGTGCAGGAGGAGCCTCGGAAAATAGTTAATTTAAATATTTCCCCACCATTTTTTATTATTTAAATGTGATAGCCGTGCTTTTGAGACAGATCATCATAAAAGTTAGAAGCAAAAAATATGCTGAAAATAAAGATTAAATTCATGCGTAAAAGCCTGGATGTTTCCTTTCATTTGAAGAAAAGATGCAGCCCCCTACTCTGAATGTCCCACTGATCCAGCAGACCAGCAAGATTATGTGTTCACTTTCTGTTCATAGATCTTAATAATTGTATGATGATAGGTAAATTACCTGCGTAGCTCCCAGTTATAAGGCTTTTTTCCATTTCATTAAGAGGCTCTTTCTCACTTATTCCCCATCCTCCTTGACAAGGACAGCCTGATTAAAAGATCCCAACTTGTGTTGCAGGAAAGTGGGGATCCATCCCCCACTGGAGACGATCATTTTCTTTGATGGCAGCATGGCTGAGTGGTTGAAGGCACCGGATTAAAACTCCAGCCTCTTCAGCAGCATGGGCTCCAATTCCAACACTGCCGGGATCGTCTTCTTGGACAGCAGGGCGACCCAGCAGTTAAACTGAGCATCCTTAAGCTGAGTACTGAGCACTTGCCCAGCGAGCATATGCTTCAGTTCCACTACCTGCTGAGGCCTTCTACTGTTTCTGCACCTCTCATGCTAACAGCTGCTGATCAAAGATTTTGTGTTACATTCAAAGGATAGACTGGACAGTGAATGAGGATGAGGATGATAGTTGGCTTAAGCTGCAACAGACGCTTGAAAGAATAAAGCAATTATTAACAATAATAATATAAAAAAAATAATCTAGGACAAAAAAAAGCTTAATACAGGGAAAATAATTTCTGTTAATTAACATCTCAACATTAGGACTGATTTTTTTAATTAAATAAATAAAAAATCTGAACTGTGCTGAAGAATTTATAATATATATATTTATACTGCAATATAACTGTTACAATATGAATATGACTGTTTCTTTTAGTCATTGTTCAGAAAACAGGGAGGTCCTGCAGTACATTATTTTGTGCGATAAGTCCAAGCGGCTTTGTTGTAATGATACAATGACCCTCAAAACCGTAAGTGTTTATTGGTTTAGTCAACAGGACAACAGCCCAGATAAGCCAGGTAAACATATCGATAAATTAATAAATACCTCACCTTCAGCCAGAGAGGAGGAACTTAAGTGGGGAAATCACCTGGTGGAGCAGCAGGTTATGATCTATAGTTATGCTTAAAGTTCTAGTTAAGGGTCTACTGGTCTTGCAAGTAATTACACTGTGATGTTGGGTAATGGGAGCAACAAGGTGGTGGATAAGTCAATCAAAACAACTTTCACGCAGTGGACCTGAGATCAAATCCCATCTCCAGTGAGAGCATTGTTCATTTTCAGATAGCTCACATTAGCTAATGTTTCATAACATTAAGACTGACCTTTTCTTACCCTAAACCATTACAACAAACCTTTCTCTAACCTTAACAGTAACCTTTTCCTAACCTTAACTGTTTTTTTTTTTTTTTTTTTTTTTTTTTTGGTTTAGTGGCAAGTGGGCCAGCTCACTAGGGAAACGGTGCTTTGGATCATATTAGAGATGCTCCTGTGGTTTGTATGTGCTACTAATTTAGGAAACGCTGTTTTTGTTCAAATTAGAGGACTGGAGCAAACAACCTGTGTGATTGCATGGGTTAGAGGATTGTTCTTTTTATCACAGCAGTAGCCAAAAAAACAGGAGAGACGGAGATGAGAAGGTGGAGGTCCCCTTCGAAAAAAACAAAAACAAAAAACTGTTACTTCTCATGGGGATATTCCAGGTAAAAATATTGAAATTATAAAAGATGTCAATCACAAGCCAGTTAATGTACAGCCATAAACACACTGAATAAAATCTCCTATTAGGTCTTAATGTATGCACCATATATGCAATAATGAGATGAGGGTAATTTCTCACAGCAGGAGGAGAAGGAGAAATGTTGTAGTGAAGCAAAGAGGATGTCTGATGTTGAAGTAGATGCAGCAGAGCCTGAGGGAACAACCGTCTTCATCACATCATAGCAGTCAAGTAAATCTTAAGAGCTGATGCTCAGGTCAGAGGGAGGCTGAAAGCGAGCCTGTGGCAAGGGATATGGTAAGCAGCGGTGAGGGCTTGTGCCCTCAAAAGTCACCCTGTGTTTGTCACAGCTGCCATGCCAAGCCATCTGATTCTGCCTGAATGCTCCAAAGTTGGGCTACATTTCGGTGAGGAAAGATGTTATAGCCGTTTTTTAAGGGTTCCCTTGGCATCTCACCTCAGGATGTCTGAATGAAAATGGTTTTCTTTGGGTACCCGCTGGTCTCCCCTTTGCAGACATGCCCACTCTATGCAGTTTGGGGCAATAGCAAAATGTTTCAAAATGTGATATGAATTTGATGATCAAATTCATTTCATTTATTCGCTCATGTGTTCAACTCATTTCTGATTCAGTTAACTCCAGAGGTGGATTTTCAAAAAAAAAAAAAAAAAAAAAATCGGAAATCATTTTGCCATATGAAACATTCCTATATTCAGCCTGTCACTAAATTATTAAGATTGAAGGCTCCTCCATTTTTAAAGCGAACTAAAGTTTCAAATTATATTTTCAGCTGATTAAGTTAGAAGTGAACTGATCCCAATTCTGCCTTGTAACATCAGACCTGAGCAATAAATCTTCCATTCTGCATTAAACCGGAGCGGTGAAGCCTCTGATAAGTTGAACTTTTCCTTGAACTTTCCCTTGAACTCCATCATTGACTTGGGTCACTGAGGTCTGGGGAACTATTAAAAAGGAACAGAGGGATTTTAGTTGATTTCAACGCAGCTCATGTCTTTATGAATGACGGCTGCACTTTCCTCCTGCACACACACACACACACACACACACACACACACACCCACACACACATCCTCCTACACACTCACTCTTCTCTTTCTATTACTTAAAAGCACAAAAAAGAGCACTTTAACACAAAATCTGTCTTATTCCCTCTCTCTCTCTCTCTCTCTCTCTCTCTCTCTCTCTCTCACACACACACACACACACACACACACACACACATTAATTTCCCATTCCCTGCCTCAGTTGTTTCCCAGGCTTGAGTTTAACTAGCACGTGAAATGTTGTGGTAAAAAAAAAAAAAAAAAAAAAGGAGGACTTGGTCTAACTGACTGTTGTAAACCGCAAGGCTCACTGATTAGGACCAGATGATAGGGAGTGGCTCCCCAAATATACGATCGTAAAACTCATGAAATAAAATGAAAATCCCTGATGATAAATCAGTTCTATGTGACTACCAGTCATCTGTCTTTATGTGGGAGGAAGTTAAAGATGACCGCTGATCTTCTGTCAAACTGCAATATAATCCTTAGTAATAAATCACACGTTCAGCATGTTGGTGGAGTCATTTGTGTGACGCATGGTTTGGCCTTCATAAAACAGTAAGTTCAAATCAACCATTGATCTTCCACTGAAGTGAGATATAATCCGCGTTGATAAATCACGCCGCCTTGATGTCGTTTGGGAGCATAAAAGCCCCCCCCCCCCTCATATAAATATTGCCAGTTGCTTTGCACTCTAAATTCAAGCTTGGTTTCGGGAATTGTCAGGGCAGATGTACAGATGGGTCTCTGTCGCCGTACTTTTGATTGGGTATTTCATAATTCCTCCTTTTGGCTGGACATTTGTTAGGTCGTTATTTTCATGCTGAGCTGCAATGCTGGAACTCATTTTTCACCCACAAAGTTAATTATAAACCAATCTCTAACCTTAAATGTTTTTGTTCCGGACCCTAAATAACCAGAAAACTTTTCTTTTTTTGAAAATATTGTGATTTTTGTTTTAGCGGCTTAGATGTGAAAGGCTTTATGTTGTGATTGAGCCCCAGTACATGAGCTTCTTTTATGTCAATATTGTGTCAAACTCCATTTAAAATTCTGACAGTTTAATGTTACATTGCTTATCTGCAAATATATATTCCTCACACAACAAATCATTAGGGACTCACTGAGATACATCAGCAGCCACATGACTGATTCACAAAGCAGCAGTTACTTCAATAAAATGTCAATTTTTAAAATTGATGCGCTGCTTACTCTCACCCAGAGCCGTGCATTTCGGTGGAGGGAGATAAGATAAGGTGTATGAATAACAGGCAAACAAAATCACAAGTCATGTGCTTGACACCCTCACTTTCATATCATGTCGCATCAAAATGGCAATAAAAATGATTAAAGTGTTAGAAATAATTGCGTGGCTTGAGGGAAATTATATCGCTCCCGGTTCATTCGCACTAGGTAACAGATGCTACAGTGGGAGGCTTGTACAAGCCAGCGGGGGATTTTTTGCAAAGACTTATGCACACTAAAAATACCTAAAATGCATTCAAATACACACAAAAAATGAAAACATTCACAAGAGTGAAAGGCACCAGGGGGAATTACAAAAATTGGAAAATGCAGCATACTGTGCAAAGTTTTTTTTTCTTTATGCTTTTCTATGTCTATCTCCAAGTAACTCTTCAGGATGTTCATTTCTTTCAAGAAGGCAACCATTTCTGCAGACAAAATCAGTTTGTATAATTTCAGCTGGAAGCCAATGAGTCATTATATACTGGCAAAGAAGATCATAAGCAGGGTTTGAAATTTATAGCTTATGGAGTGAAGAAAAACACCACTAAACTGTTCAAAAGGGAAAAAAATCCCCGACTGTCCCCTTTGTCAACTGAGGCAGATACCACAGTTCCTGAATACTCCTTTAAGATTTATCTGTTATATGTCAATACGCCCATTATTTTCCATGCACACACCCTGCCAGATCCATTCCTGAATGGTGACAATGTCAGCACTTTCAACAGGGAGTGCATCTGTTGAATTAATTATCCATCAATTTGTTATTTTCAACATGCAACGCCTTGGTCACGATAAGTATTGAAATTTGATTGCACTAAAAGTGCTCCTGTATTGCACTTGAACCTGCCTGAGGACACATCATCTATGCTGAATATTAATTTGGCACTGGCTGTAAAACCAGAATTTTATTTGTTTCTTAGAAGATGGTCGAAGCCAGAGGCAAGAAACAAAGCAACAAAGACGGCAAAGAAAAGCAACAAAGACAAGGATGTTGGGTGGAGGAGACTTATGGAGGAGAGTAAGTATTAGAATAGCTTTAGAGAGAGAGCGAGAGAGAGCGAGAGAGAGAGAGAGAGAGAGAGAGAGAGATGAGCACATTGCACTTTTTGCACTGATTTTTTTTTCCCTGTGATTTCATCGCCTTGCCTTTCAAAAGTTCACGCGCATTTGATGCTGCTGATAATTCAAGCTGACCAGGTGTGTGTAAGCAAGGTGAGAGCCCAAAGCTACGTGTTATTTAAAAGTAAAGATAATTATCCATATCATGCTGAACTGCCAAATAATTAAATGCATGCATATGTCAGTAATGCATGTTTGTAACATGCACACCACTGGCAAAATTGCAACAGATTCGATCAAAGCAAAATTGAGAGGGCATCCACCCACCCACTGCAGTGCTCCGATGGAAAAATTTGACTCGTTGACAGCTTATAAATTTTAAAATTATTAAAACAAAAATCTGTACTCAGTTTGGGCTTATCTCACAGAATGGGTGTCAAAAGACACGTGGGACGTTGGTGATGGACGTGGTAGTGATGAGTTGGCAGGGTGAAGTATTCGTGGGCATGCGCACATGCTGAGGGGATGCAGCAGTAACATTTTTAACCAATCGCCCTTGTACATGGTTGTACCTCCAGCTGAACACCGGCTGCTCTTTTTACCTACTGGAGGGTAAACAAAACCAGGTAAAGTGAGATAAATGCAGCTCCACATTAGTGCTCAGATGTGCAACATGACCAGCGATGTTGAATTCCATAACCATGTATAACTGCATATAGTTTCAAAGAATAATAATAATAAAAAAAATCCTCATTGTAGAGGTTCAGTTTAATCTCTACAACTTGGATTTCTTAGTGGTGCATAGTAAACAGGCTGCTCACATTAAAGTTACAAAGGACCAGAGGCAAAATTAATACTAAAACATCCCTGTCAAGTAGAAGCACTGCACTGTTTACTGAAGCAGGAGTAAACCTAACAGTGAAAAAAAAAATTACTTAAGTAAAAGTAAACTATAGATAATTTAAAATGTAACCTGGTTTGTTCCATGTTCTAAAACAATGGTTCTCAAACTTTTTGGACCAGGCATCACCCACAATCTCACAAGGAGTCGGAGCAAAATCATTATAACCCACAAGCACAGATCTGCACGCACACACTTGCAACAGGCTGCCTGATTATGGCAAAAGTACAAAAATCTCAAACTGAAAATAAATCATATCAAACCATAAATTGGTAAAACCCAGATTATCTCAGACGCTTCTAGCACCAGGAGTGTAGCAGTGTAATGGTGGACGTCCTGACTCACAACAGGTGTGCTGCCAGCTGGTTCAGAGCTGCTATCACTCTTTTGGATGTCTCCTTTCAGCCATGACATCACCAGACTTGATGCCTTTGAAGCTGCTTTTTTCATTCAGTTAAGCAGTTTTGACTACTGAGTTACCAAGCCTGTATATTGTGACCTAATCTCTGAATTGCACCATCCAATGCTGATGGAAGTAGGCACATATTTACTCTAGGTCTAGTTTACGTGGACTGCATGAAATTAATCAAAAAATTAAAGAAAAGAAAAGACAATCATAATGTAATATTCTGATAATACAGATCACATACAAAACAAATTAGTTTAATAATTTAATTTATTTTTTTCAAATTTCCCAGTCCTGATAAGAAATTTTCAGAGGCAGCTTTTGTACCACCAGGGAGCTCAATAACTAAGTCACATTATTCTGCTCTTGATCACCTTAACAATGGGAAACTTTATCTGCAATATGCCAAACTGAGACACAGAGAGTCTGATAGAGGTTAACTTTAAGATTTTCAGACCATAAACAAACAGAGCAAGATCACAAGCTGATCAGATCAGGAAGGATGCTGAGGCTTATTAGTCATGAACCTCTCAATTTTATATTCACAAATTAAATTGTTTAAAACAGTGAACTTGTTAGTGGCTCTTTCTGAAGCAAGTCAGCATTCATGTTCATCAGCGTTACCAAATCTCAATTTCTGTATCACACATGTAAAAATGCTAGACAAACAGGATAAATATCTGAGACATGTAAACCTGTGAAATATTGCATATTGGATGTTATAGATGTTCCAAAAATTGCAATAAAAGATTTTGCTGACTTCAAGAACGATGGCTTTTATTTGATTGTTAAATCGCCATGTTAACTCAGTTATGACATGCTTGCATTTTCACCATCCAATTCAGGTAATTAAAAAAAAAAAAAAAAAGCTGCCAAAGGGATACACAAGGAGTGATACACTGCACAAGGAGTGATGTTTTTTTTGTTGTTGTTTTTTTTTTTTTTGTGTCCAGCAGTGAAAGTCACCATGGCTGAGCAAACTAAAAAACGAGCATCACCTACGGAAACTCAAACTCCATCACCAGAAAATCCATCTAGAAGTCCCCAGGCAGCCCGGCCGTCTCCCTGGTGATCCGTTAATCTGTCGATACAACTGTCTGCCTCTCTGTTTGCCAGTGAACTGTAACTGTCTGTCTCACACCACACGCAGTCTCAAAGTCCATGACCTCATCTGATTTCCTCATGGGTCAAAAGGTTGTCTTCTGAGTCAGCGGCTTTTTTGATCGCTTTACTTCCTGTTCATCTGTCCTCCCACCAGGTCATGCTTGTTTGTCTAAATATGGAGCGACCTCGAACCTAAATGACAGCGAGGTGAGCTTTTAATCGAAAGGTCACCGGTTTCAATCCCTTTACTGACAGGGACCCAAACCCACCAGTTTAGGTGTAAATTAATGACTTGCTGGCTCTGTTCCTTGGACTGGAAAATTCATTTTTTTTCCTGGAGAAATCAAACAGTCTGTTCAAAGTGTTTTATATGTATTTTATTCAATTTATCAATTTATACAATAATATTAATTTGAGCATATTACACATCATAAAAATGCATACATAACATGTTTTCTAGTGTAGGAATGTTTTAAAAACTTGGAAATCACCAAACTGTAGGAGACACTTTTACAAATGTTTAAAAGAAGAATTTAAAGTGCAATCAACCACTTTTTTTTTTTTTTAATTGCTGAAAAGGCATTTTGAAAACACAGACTTTCTGCAACACAGTGGTGATATGTGCTGAATACTGAGCAAGTTATTTATTGTCAGGAAACAGGTCACAAAGTTTAAAACTTTTAATGTGTCCATTGTGTTTTAATGTTACATTTGAATTTTCAGTCTAATTAATGTGTGGGTTGGTAATGAATTGAGTCAGGTCTGCACAATAGATTGCCACATTCATCACTCCAGTCATAATCAACTAAAGTGAACGATAATGGCGACCTAAAATATCCTCCCTCTTAATTACATTTCACCTCTGACACGATCTACATCCATCACTGAAAGGGTTATTGCACTTTTAAACACTGACTCACCCCTAACACATAGCATGCAACATATTGTTGATATCCCACAAAGGAAAAAGAAAAAAAAAAAAAAGGAATAAATTAAACTGATTTTTTGACTGCCATTTAGAGCCCATGTTGTGAACTAAGGCATTAAAACGGAACAAAATATTCATAACGGATTCTGACCTGTCAGAAACCTAGAGGCAAACAGGTAGGGCAATTCAATTTAATTCAATTCAATTCAATTTGATTTTATTTAATTTTGGGTTAGTTTGCAATGCATTATTGCACATGCTATATTGGAATGGCATTAAAACCAAATAAAATATTCATAATGGATTTTGACCTGCCAGAAACCTACAGACAACCAGGTAGGGCAATCTGATTTAATTTAATTTTGTGTTATTTTTTTTTATTTCTTCTTTTTTATTATTATTATTTTTATTTAAATATGTTTCCTTGCAATCCAGTATTGTAGGTTGGTTGCAGGTAAGACCAACAATCCCTTACAGCTTAGTGGAAAGAGAACAGTGTGTAGAAATACGTCTCAAGTGATTTAAAAGACTCCACTGATTATTTGTCCATATGTTAGGCTGAGCGTGCTTGGAGTTACACACTGGGGCAACATCCTCCATATTTTGTTGTCTTTGGAGGAACAATGTCCTCGGTTACAAGTGGATTTCCCAGTGGATAGTGGTAACTCCTTGTATCTGTGGCAGCCAGATATTTCTTTAAGGCTTCTAACTCATCTCAGAGTGCTGTTACGAGGTCAGACAGTGAGCTGCAGCACTTGAAGAAAGAGCTATAATCCTGGATTCTTTTTCCTATAGCAAGAGACGAGAGAAATTCCTCCCAGGCAAGTTCCTGGCAGCAGGAGGGAATCCATGCTGCTAGCATCCCTGCGGAGGGGATCCTCAGCAGCATGTGGAGCAAGAATACTGAAATGCTTTCCAAAACCCACAGAGCAATGGTTACAAATTTATGAACTGTTCCAAATGGCAAATATGTAAGTAAGTCATTTATTTTTTCCAAGTGTCATGCACCAAAAGGTGCCCAGCCTGCCTGGGCTTACAAGACACAACAAAACATAACAGACAAGAGCACTAACATAATGAGAGGGAAAGAACAAATACAATTCACCTCCATGCATGTGAAACAATGTCCAAACCAAACAAGCCTGCTCATCAGACATCACAGCTCTAAAACAAAACGTTGGCACGTCTGAGGCACAACTAAATGTCTTCATACTTTCACATAAGAACAGAAAACAGCATAATAAAAAACAAAGCTAGGATGCTTATGGATTAGCAGTCGTTGATTTGAGCAAAGCATCTGCTGATAATAGATGCAGGAAAAGAGCACAGTAATACTTTTCTCATGTTATATAGTGTTTATCAGACTTCATGGCTTTGCACCAATAGTCAAAAAGTCAAAGGTCACAAGTTAAACATGTAAAAGAAGTGTGTTGGTTCACTTTGTTCATACCACACAAGTAAAAGTGGACCATGGAGCATGGCTGCAAAATTGGCTCCCTAGTCAATTTTGCTGCACCTCTTGAATCAAAATGGAAATAGCCTGAGCTTCGCTTGAAGGTGGTTATGTTGTTTAGGTAAAAATGTAAAACTTGGGCCATATTATACACTTTAGCTGCAATTCACCAATGAGAGAAGTCTAATCAGCCGTAACAAAATTCGCTCCAGGGCCCAAATGTGGCCGCTCTGGTCTTGACAAAGCTGTATTTTTTTTTTTTTTTTTTCTTTTCTTTGTCTTTTTTGGCACTGGGCTGAGTTTAAAAGATGTAAAACCATGAAAAGAAAAAAAAATGTTTTGAAGAATATCCACTTTACTATGTCAGTACTTCTAAACCCAGGTTTTATCAACAAAAAATTAACACAGCATGTGAAGAAAATGTTACGTCTCTGTCTCTGATCTGTGACAGATCGTGTTTGCATTACTTCTCCACAAGATGTAACATTTAGGGACAAAATACTCTGAAAAGTAAAGGCCACACTCTCACTACAGGCCTCAGATCTTCAAATTGTTGATCATGGTTCAGATATGCGTGTAGAGCAGCACTAATGGATGTCACATTCACTCTGTTGCTGTGTTTCTCCCTCTTGTTTCAGTTAGACACACACGCACAGACAACATAAGAAACTCCGAAGTGAGACACGCTGAATTGTAAAATGCTCTTAAGATGTAGTAAATCTGATCAGTGTTTCGATTACATTTGCATCTGCATCAAGTCCTCAGTTTTGCTCTCTTTTCATTGTTGTGTGTCATTGTCTTTATTACTAACTTGATGGCTCAGTCAAGCTGTTTGGGCGCTGAAGTTACTCCAATTATTGTCGGCAATGCTGAAAAAAATCCAATTGAAGCGTTCAAATACAAATTACATCTTGGTCGCACGCCTCAGGATCTGATTTTGCACCATATGTCCAGATTGAAATTGAAAAAAATGTGAATTCATTGCATCGATTAGCAAATATCAGATATGTGTCACATGAAGGGAAAATAAGACTTAGGATTTTTTGTGCCAACATCCAAACACATGAGTAAGGATAAATACACAGCAATGTACAACAATGCACACAAGGCACTTTTTTTTTTTTTTTTTTTTTTTTTTTACTGCATTTTTACATACAGTCACTTTCATGCTGTCTCTTAGCTTTTTACTGACCCAAAGACAAGTGCATGCATGTGCTCTCACTTTACTTCTCTTTACCTCACTCTCTCTCTCTCTCTCTCCCTCACACACACACACACACACACACACACAAAGATACATGAACAGACCAATCTCTCTTCATCCATATATCTCCATGTCTGTGCTGTCTAGGGTAGACTTGGTTGATGAGAATGCCTCCTGCCATCATACAAGATTTATTGGATTTCATATCTCCGTGCTTTATTGAAAGGGACCACAAGGGGAAGGGTTCAATTACCCTGTGTGTGTGCGTGTGTGTGTGTGTGTGCGCGTGTGCATGAAAATTGGCAGCGGAGGAAGAGAGACAACATGTGTCTATACGTGTGGTTTTGTGTGTTTGTGTGTGTGTGTGTGTCCTGTCTTATTATATGAATGAATATGTATCTTCCTCTGCAGATATGAGCTCCTGCACTTTTATGTATTCATGCACATTTTCTATTAGAGTGTCTCTGACATGAATAGCTGTTGAGGGAATTCTAGATGTTCAACGTGTGCCAGACTCACGAGAATTTAAGGAATTCAGACAGGCTTGGCTTATTTCACCTTTATATTAGCACAATATCTCATTCACTTGGTCATATATACACTTGCACACAGATTTAAAGTATTTGACTTAAGCTCTTCTCCAGGGTGACTTACTGTACAGTGAATGAGTGAGATGTACATTGTAATCACTGAGTGGTCTTTTGATTTGACTGGATTAGATGGAATCACTAATATAAAACATCCAGTGGTACAACAGAGTAGCAAAATAGACATTTAGCTGTATAGAAATGTCATGTCATGTCAGAAATGTCAGTTTATATAGTGTGTCTTATTAAATTATTACTTTCAAACCCATGGCAAGACAAGGCCATTTGGATGCTGTGTCCATTAATGGAGAGAGATAACTATTTCAGTTTGCAATGCCAGCAAAGAAAACACAGCACACATTTTACAAACTATTATACACAACTGTAGATAAAATGTAACACACTGAAGTCAAACTGAAGAAAAAAAAATCACCTTTCATCCAATAACATGAAAAGGTCAGATGAGGTAAGAGAGGGTCTGTGACTGAAAGGTTGCAGCATTACATGATTTTTAGGCATCAGTGCTCAGTTAAATTTTTAGTCTAATGCACATGCACTTAACGCAAAATGTGCATTTTGTCTGCATTTTAACAACTTTTAGTTTGTGGTAAACATCGTTCCAGGTGTCCAAATTCCCAGGTACTGCAGTAATCACTGAAAACCAAACCATATAATCTTTGTAGTGCATTTAAAGCACGTAAACCATGCAGAACTATATCCTGATCGCAGTTAACAGTCTAGTCAGTCTGTTTATGTTGGATCTATCAAAGAGAACATGTTTTTCTTCCATTAATTTGCGTGTTATTGAGCAGACTGACAGCTGTTGGCACAAAGTTCATCCTGACCCTTTAGTTTTCAGACTGAACGTGTCAAGGTCAAGATTCTGCCTCACACACACACACACACACACACACACACACACACACACACACACACACATAGCAGTTTCCATCTCATTTCATCCCTCATACCTGGTATGTGTCTGGTGTGTGCATGTGTGTGTGTGTGTGTAGTGTGTGTACGCGCATGTGTTCGTGTACATGTATCTAGCTGAACAAGAGTCTGTGTATTTGCATGTGTGTGTATGTGTGTGTGTATATCTGTGCTATGTTTGTCAGGGTTTGTGTGAGAAAGAGAAGAGAAAGCGGCCCAGATTTGCTCAACATTTGTGCCGTGCGAGCGCTTTTCCTCCTCAAATTAAAAATGCTGATCTGCTAAAGAGGTGCAAAAGCGTTTTGTTACTAAATACAGAAGAAACCGGGACTCAGACATTGTGCTCTCAATCTAATTGATTCATATTATGGAGGTGCGGCTGTGGTAAGGAGAGAAGATTAATCAAACAACTGCCTGCTGTATCTACCACCTAGAGACCTCATGTCTTCTCATCATGTGCCAAATTAGCATAAATCTGTGTGCAAATTTTATAACATTGCGTTCTACAGCAGAATGCCATGATTGAAGGGAAACTAATGCAGGGATGAGAAGGAAAAGGCAGAAGATTGAAGCTGTGTTTGGCAATCTGTCTCTAAATGGCAACAAGATATAACCATTAGAGAAACCTGGACTCTCCAACATCCTCATGAAGTCAAAGGCACTAAAGTTTTTCAGACGGTCACTGCTGTTTAGGAAACAGTTTGGATTTCACTTCTAAACTTACACAGAGTATGCATCCCTCTTATGGTAGTAAGCTAAATGCTGCTTTAAAGATACGCTTCTGGGTTGCTCAGGGGAATGTCCTTCAGTATTCACATGCAACATAAATAAATAACAAAGAAAAAAGAAAAATTATGAAAAAAGTATGAATTTTCACATAAGGCAATTAGTCATGCTTAAATTTTAATAACTGAGCGATCCTAAGTCCTGCCACCAAAATGCAAACCAGCCAATTGTAGCTTAGTAATTTTTTTTTTTTTTTTTTTGTCGGCCACAATATATCTGTCACCATAATCTTGAAAGAAGTTTCTGTAGATGTTGAGCTGATTTCAGAGGTTTATACTGCACCTTAAAAAAAAAAAAAAAAAAAAAAAAAAAAAAAAACTTAAAAAATGAATAATAAAAAAAGAAATAAGTAAAAGTAGAGGTCAAATTGCTACAACCATGACATGGTTAGATTCAGCAGAAGACGCTGAAAATATACATATGTAACATGTACATGTACTTGTTTAAAACTGCAGGAGTGAACCCACTGAGCAGCTTATCACTGAATTTAATTTTCTCCTTGCCTGAGCACATAAACCTTGTCTGACTAAGCGATTGTAACTAAGGGTAATTTTGCACCACACCTGCTTTCCAATGTCAGTAATAGGCTAATGCAAAATGCAGATCATTTTATTGATGCGTGATAGGCCTACTGTAATCATCATTGTGTGAACACTTTGGGCATTCGATGGACCATATTTAACATTTGTATGTAAGAGTCCCACATTATACAGTAGCTTTAGGTTTGGATTTGTCACAAGTGCACATACCTGACGCCAGTATTTTATTTATCTCTACCGCCGTTCCACCGTAGGCTGATGAAACGAGTGTATTTTGACATTAAATTATTGTATATAATGTAGGTTTACGTGATGTTTTTCTCAAGGATGAAGACACAGTCAGAGAGGGCGTTCAGAGCTGCTTCTCAAATTCATGAATACCTCTTTTTTCGCTTTTTTTAAAGATTTTTTTTTTTTGAGCATTTCTGCTTTATTAGACAGCCACAGTGGAGAGAGACATGGCAGAGAGAGGGGATGACATGCAGCAGAAGGTCTGGGTTGGATTTGAAACCAGGCCACTGCAGCTTAGCCCAAGTATTACATGGTCCGCGCTCTACACGGTGAGCAACCAGAGCCCCCGTTTCTCATTTTCTTAATGTCACCATGGCCACAGCACATTAAATGTCATTGTTAATTCAGCATGAAAGAGTAGAGAGGGAGAAAAAAAAAAAAAAAAAACAGATCTATTTATTTTTCAGTAAAATGTTTCCTATTTTTCATCTTAGTTGACCTAAACCACCACTAATTGAGCACAGCAGTAAAATACTTTTTTTTTTTTTTTTTTTTTTTTTTTTTGTATTATCCTGTTTTAATTTAATTTTTAATTAAGTATGGTATGTTTACCACAGCAGGCACTAAAGCTGAGCATGGTCGATCCCATTTTATTATTTCACCAAATAGCATTACATAAGACAGAAAATAGCCTGGGTTTTATTTGGTAGGGGGAAAAATAGCCCTGAGAGAAACAGACAGAAAAAAAAAAAAACATCTGAAACCTCTGTAGCATTGATTTGGTTTAAAGATATTGAAAAGCTATCTCAAAAACAAACAAACAAACAAACAAAGACACAAACAAACAAAAACACTCAAATAATGTTAAGTGTTAAATAAGGCTTTTTTTTCTTCTTTTTTGCACAAGGGCAGCTGTGTACTTATTTTTTGTGAGTGTGTGTGTGTGTGTGTGTGTGTGTGTGTGTGTGCCTGCAGACATATTTTTGCTCAGTCATCTGTATGCTAGCCTTTAGTCATGTAAATATAGTCAGTTTGCTTTTGAAGAGAAACCCAGTAATGCTTATCGCCAGCCCTGTTCAGATATCACAGCGCAACACTTAAACTGTCATTACACACACACACACACACACACACACACACAGACAAAAAGGCCCTGTCTGTTGCTGTACGCCCCTTTTTCCTGGATCATGCCTGTTTTAACCTCTCACCACGATCATGTAAATACAGACAGGATGCTTTTGATCAGACGTAACCCAATACTCTTCTTCATCGCCCCCATGCACTGGCAGCTGTCACGGAGGTACACTTATCTTGTCAGCACAGCTTACACACACACACACACACACACACACATATAACTTGCAAAGACATGAACAGACAGAATGATTATATATGCTTACACCACTCTTTAGATTCACACACATACATACGGTACACACATACCAGAGTGCACAGGCATACACACACACACACACACACACACACACACATCTGACTCCCTTTTCCACAGGCTCACACGCAAACATACACCCAACGGCCCACACACATGACAGCTGTATCGTTTTCATTTTGCGTAGCTGAGTGTTGCGATATTATTTTTCACAACGCTGCACCAATTATTGTGGTTCTTTTATCAAACATCTATGGTTTAAGCACTTAATTTTCACATGACAATATCTACATTTTTTTTCGAACTGTGTTAAGCAAGTGGATTGTGTTAATTTTGTTTAAATAAATCAGAAATGGGGGATTTTATTTATTTATTTATTTATTGGTAACACTTTACACAACAATGAATGTTAGTTAATGCCATAATAAACATTAAGTAACAGTTAACTAACCATTAACTAATGTGTCTAAGAATCATGTACTAATGCTGTTCATGCTAAGGTATTAATTTATATGTTATTTAAGGGTTATTGTAGATATTATTAACATTAGTAAATGCCATAATAATCATTAGCTAACAGTTAATTAACCATTACGGCATTAACTAACATTAACTAACATTAATTGTTGTACTCTTATTGTAGTGTTAGTGTTATTAAGTGTTACCTATTTATTTATTTATTTATGTGACCTTTTTACCCGCCTTGTCCGACTGACATTGACAGGACTCTCTTGAAAAAAGAGATTATCAAAGTTGAGAGCATATGGCACATGAAGTTGTGTATGCGTGTGTGTGTGTGTGTGTGTGTGTGTGTGTGTGAAACTGGACCTCGCTGGCACATCAAAGTGCTTCAGCAATTAATTAAACACTCCAAGCTTAAAAGCCTCTTGAGAAGAGCAAAAATAATTGATAATTAAATTATTTTGAGTCAGTTTGTCATCTGATTTACTGCATAATGTTGTATATTTTACATCAGTCTACCCTGTTGTCATGCACTGGATTTGTACAGTAAATTCTCTAGAGCATTGCTATGTATCATCGTAGAAATGTTATTATAACCCATGTATTGAAAACTTGTCCAGGCTATAGATACAGTCTGTAGATGTAGAGTCAGACGCACACACACACACTGCATAATCCTACACCAGGCGTGTAAAGCCCTTTGAGACAGTGATATTGGGCTTTAAATAAACTTGAAAGGCCAGACATAGACAAAAACACACATGCACACACACCGTCTGTATCTGTTTTTCCATCTGCATACACCAGCATACTAATGGACTCCTGCCTGCACGTTTACACTCACACACAGATATGAATAGGACACACTATAATACAATATTCATACCCACTTTTAGCTACTATGAGATATGGAGTACTGAAATAATAATTGCCCTGCTACTGTAGCTCATGATGCTGCCAGTCAGTGCTACAGTATATTGATAGTGCTGCTTTTTTCTTGACTGCATGGATCTGAATTCCAACCATGGCTTCATTCGCATTCAAGGTGTTTTGCTGCCAGAGCAGCGCAGTGTGAGTGAACAGGAAGGAGTTCAGTGTCTTGTTCAAGATAAAGGTAGGAGACAGAGAAGTAAAACAATGAGCTGAAGAGGAGTGAGGAGTGAGTGAAGTGGAAATAGCGGCAGAAGAACAAAGGGAGCGAGTGGTAAGGGAAACAGGCGACGAACAGGTACTCATCGCTCAGCTTGCCTGCCGCCTCTAACTATGCCTGGCTATGTCCACTTTAAGATAGATAAATTGGAAGGAACTTTTTTTTTTTTTACTTTACTCCATTTTGGCTGTTCTTCCACACAAAACCTGCAATTGCCCCCCTGCAAAAATTTGGCTTTTCAAAAATGCTGGTCTGGCATGGTGGTGTGGAAGTGGCATAGCTTGGTGAACATGCTCATGTGATTGAGGTCGTAATTTGGGCACTGCTCCAATCATTTAGCTGCTTCAAATCTGTATTGTCCCAAACTACACAAGTGGACAAGAAAGTAGAGATCACTATTTCATATATTACACCCTTCCCCCCCATAAACAATACACAAGAAAATGGAAAATTGACATTGCAGATAGATAAGTACAGATATTCATGATGATAAGACAAAAAGACAAAACTTGAGGCATGGTAGGAGTATGTGGTACTGTTCATAGTGTTGTTCACTGCTATCTGTGCACAACCATAAAAATAAATGAATAAAAATCTTGTTGACTATAAATGCTTCAGTAAAGTCTTGGAACATCACACATATTATTTTTTCCTTGTCCCACAAACCAGATTGCTGGCTCAGCTACTGTATGTTAATAAAGCTACACACCAATAATGTTTCAACTCAAATAAAACTGTTGGCTATTTTCGAAGCATCTGGTGGTATGTCCCTTTATTAAAAGAGCTCGCTTGAGTTAAGCAGATAGCTGTGTGACGTTCATGGCAGCCTGATGTGAGGCATTCTGTTCCAGGGTGAGGATATTAAATATCAAGGCCTCTGTTTAAGTATGGATTTATTGGCAGGGCAGAATGAGCTGAAGAGAGCAAGGCCAGTGTGAACAAAGACACACACCGAGGGATGCACTCACATATACACACTTACAGTACAAATGCACACACACACACACTTACAGTATACATGTACATACACACCTACATATGCAAGCATCCCAGAGAACTACACACACATACTTCAAGGGATGCATGCATATACACACATGTAGAAACGCGCGCGCACACACACACACACACACACACACACACACACACTGTCCTTGATTCCAATCTTGGCATCTCTCTGCTTCATAATGAGGAAGTGAGTCCCTCTGCTCTTCCTCATAGGCCAGCCAATTAGGACACAGGCAACTGGGTATTGACCAATCAAGTTGCTGGCTCTGGGCATTTAGTGCATGGCCTTGACGCTAATATGGCTAATCAGTTGCTATGGGGAAACTCTCAACTGTGTGTGTATGTGTGTGTGTGTGTGTGTTTGTGTGTGTGTACGTGTGTGTGTGTGTGTGTGTGTGTGTGTGTGTGTGTGTGTGTGTGTGTGTGTGTGTATGTAGCGCTCTGAAGCCGCTCTAGGGTAAAACTATGTTAACAAGTATCGATTCAGACCAACTAAATTGGCAGAGCGAGGAAAGGGCGGAGAGAGCAGAGAAATGTAGAGGTGAGCGAGGGAGAGAGTGAGGGAAATAGAGAGAGATAGGAGGAAGATGCCAGCGAGAGAAGGGAAAGGAAATATGGTGGAGCAAGGAGGAAAAGGAAAATAGAGGAGTGAGGTGGAGCTGACCCAAGAGGGAGAGAAAACGAGAGTTGGAGAGGAAGAGAGAGGAAGAGAGACTCAGAGAACGATACGGGTGGATGGAGAAATGAGAGAGATGGCAGAGTTGGGATACATAGAAGGAAATTCCTGTTTAATTACCAGTGAGTGGACTGGTAAGCCACATTGCTTTTGAAATATTTAATCGGCTCTTAATAAATGAGGATATTTGGCTGCAGTGCATGAGCAGTGCCCTGTTTTCTCCCATGAGATTGATCACTATTTACTTTTCAGGGGCTATTATCTGGACACAGATGGAGCCTTGTCCTCATTATACCAAAACACACAAACACACACACACACACACACACACACACACACACACACACACACACACACACACACACACACACACAAAGATGCTATTGAGTTTACCTCGTTTGCAAACCAATCAATCCAGTTCCAAAAATGTATTGTGTTGCTGGATGTTTTTACTCCAAAAAATATTGTGCAACAATTTCATAGATTCTAACACAAAAGACCTGATTTGAGATTGTTTTTTTTCCCCCCTCTGTATTCAGTTTTGGACCAACATGCACCTGGATTGTTTCTATGCAAACCTGACCCAGACCTCTGGGAAATTGCATCTTATGAGCTCAAGCTACAATAGCTATCTAGTGATAATAGTGTAATTAAAGCTTGCCAATAACAGTGTTACTGGCAAAACAAAATATTTCCTGGACCAGAACCAAAGCCCAAGCAGTTTACTCAGGCAGCCATCGCCTCATCTCCCCGGGGCGCAACACGCAGTGACTTGGGAGAGGATTGGAGTATCAGGTATGCAACTATTTCTTGGAGGCAGAGATGAGCCAAAGAAACTGTTTTTCTGGCTAAGTCATGACAAAGTGAAGCCTGTTGAAGAAGGCAGTGGTTAAAAGCGAAGGTAGCTGGGACGCCTCAGTGGCTCAACTGGTGGAGCTCGTGCCACTTGTTGGATCTGGGTCCTGACCGCAGCGTCCTGGATCCAGATCCGAGTCTGGACCCTTTGCTGCATGTTGTCCCCTGTCTTTCCTGCCTCTATGGCTATTACAGTTTTTTTCAATCGCTTTACCTCCTTTGTCAACTCAGAAATGCTGATATCAAAACAGTTAATCCATAGGCCTAATGAGAGGTGCACTTCCCAAAATAACACATTTTGTTTGCAAAAGGCTCTTACCATAACAAAACATTTCAAACATGCAGCAAAAGCACATTTTGTCACCGCCCAATACAACTCGCAGTCAAGCGACATAATCCAGCCACTCACTCACTTCATACTCAACACCAAAATGCAACACACCTTTTTTAGTCTGAGCAGGTTCAACCTTACTTTTTTCCTGTGTGTATTGCAGTCATATTTTTGACAATTTACATAGTTACATATTGTAAAGCAAGTAGCAAAATCCAATATTTCCCTCAAACAACTCAACTTCTGCCCAAATGAGTAGATTTCTTCTATCATCTTTACTGTACTGTAACACAGCTGACAACAGAATACAAAATACAGCTATCAGTTTGAACAAGGTTCTCCTGTGTGCTGCACATTCAAATGTGAACTTACAATAAAGAATTGCATCCAAACTCAGAAAGACCTTGAAGTGAAATTATACTGTATTGATGGGAAAAACTGAAATACGGTAAGTCACATACAGTATTACACAGAAAAACTCAAAGGAGTTGAAAAAAATAATACAGAATACAATTTATAGGCCCCTTTTTTGTAGGTGCATACTGATTGATTGGTGAATGGTGATTTGTGGAACGGGTAGTGATGCAGGTGCACTAGTGATTTCACAGTGATGCAGGTCATTTCTATCAGCTGTGAGCAGATGTTTTGCTTTTGACTACCACAGTGAAGTCAATGGAGTCAGGGCCATGTAATGACACATGTGAGAAGTGTTGTGCAAAAGAGCCTGAAAAATGTGTGAATCCAATGAAAAGGTATGAACACATTTGCAAAAGAAAACTTCTGCTGTGGTTTGGAGGTGAAGATGACGACAAAGTGGATCCCAGTTTCATTATACTGGAAAAAGCGAATGAAAAAAACTGTAAATAGAGCAGAAGTGCCAAAAAATAATCTTAAGAAAAAGAGCCAAGGTAGCTAACATTATGAAAACAGCAAATGAAATTGTCAGCATTCAGATATAAGTAAATAAACGAGCAGGTGATCAACAATGAGCTGATATGAAAAGGCAAATAGTAGTTAATCAATAAGTAAGCAATGAGCAGAAATAGCACATTTTGTTGTTGCAACATCCAGACAAATGGCCAATTGATTTACACACATACAATAAGAAAAGCATGTATAGATATGTACACTCATCATATACAGAACATCCATAGAAAATACAATTACATATGCATCAATAACACCCATCTCTATACAGAAAAAGGAAAGACAAAATCAATTCCTCCTTTCACCGCCTAGGATATTCAGTCTGTAAGTGATGAAACCAATGACTCTCTCTTTGGAGAAGTTTAATCTCCTTCAGCAAAGACCTAACAGCCTCAGTATCCATGAACTGTAGCTTACACACTTCATGGCCAGCAGGACTGGACATTGTTCTTCATTGTTCCTCAATCATCTCGATGGACTAATGAGCTGCTGACCTTGAAAGATTACAAATGAATGAAAAAAGTCATTGCCATTCATGCTATACTTTTATACGGTACAGTTCTTTTTCACCAGTCAAGTTTGCCAAGTATGTTCACCCCAGAAAAAAAAAAAAAAAAAAAAAAAAAAACTTATTCGGCTCTGCCCTTTGAAGGTTAACCTAACCAATTATTTCTGCCTCGAGAGCAGTTCTGCCTCCAAGAAATACAACTACAATCTGCTTTTTAAGTACTCATTTGTGCCAGCAGACATCAGGTCAGACTGTGCATCCTGTCCAAAAGGCCCCAACCTCAGCCAACTAACAGGCTGCTGATGCAGGGAGCTCTCACTGTCTAAATGAACCTCCACTCCTGTGTTCTGGACTGTTTGGTACAATATTTGTAAGCTATTACTCGTCCATATGCCTGTATATGTATTTGAATGGATGCATACCTTTGGACTTTTAGTATATATGTTCACTCCATTCGTAAATGTTAACAGTGACAACGAGAACAGACAGCGATGAACACTGAATATTTCCTGTTTCACTATTTTCCGTGACTCCAGAACTGATTCACATGCTCACTTAAAAAAAAAAAAAAATGTTAGTTTGCTTGTTATTCTTATATTTTGTCCGCTATCTGATAGTGAAAACTAACTAAAAGTGAGCTAACGGTTTACCTTGAAAAAGGATTTGAACCCAGGTTAGCTGAGTGAAAGGCGTGTTGCCTGACCCACCCACGACCCCAACATCCTCCATATGTGAGCTTTGAGGCCGCTCCCACCTGGTATTAACATCTGTCCTGAGAAATCTGAACACAAGCTGACACCTCTAAGTACAGGTGTAAACAGCGGCAATGCATCCTCAATGCATCTTGAGTGATCGGATCTCAGGACGTATTCGAAGGTGGTGTGAGACACTTGTGACCGCATCGCATAAACAGACGTGTCCCAGGACGCACTGAATGACTGCCTACTAACCTGTTGTCCCCTGTCTTGTCCAGCCCGACACCCCCGACACCAGCCAGACCGTCACTTTTCCAATAGAGAAACTCTCTCACCAGACTCTGCCCGGCGGCTGACCTGACAGATTGGTTGGTCAAATGCAAACTGAAGTGAACTGAACTGACAGCTGTCCACTTGTATTGGGTTTCTCAGGACAGTTGTTAATACCAGGTGGGAACAGCCTCTTTGTCACTCCCTTACACCGCAGGGTTGTTATTTTCAGGACAGCTAGAGGTCGCTTAACTTTAAAACGTCACTAGGTTGTAATAAGCGGCTGTGCAAATGCCCTCTGGGGTCTTTTTTAGCCGGACGACAGTCTTGGATGGGAAACTAATCCAATCAGCACTGTTGAACAGCAGGACAAACATTGATTGTTGCTGTAATCAAGCTGTGCCAGAGCCAGGCAGATCATTAGCATATTAGCTAACACTGGTTAACACAAGCAAATGGATGATAACATAAATTTTGCTATCAGCATTGTTTTACATAAATTTGAGACTTGAAACACTTGAAGCAGAGCACCATTGTATGCTGAATGCATTTCTGCGAGGGGAAGATGTTATTTGCATTCTGTCAAAGGGATTTGACAAAAGTTTAATTTATCAGCCAACCCTTCTGGAAATTGCTTCTTGTATGTTTGTGCGAATTAGATTGTCTTCACAGAATCATTAGTCCAGATTTTTTTTTTTTTTTTTTTTTTTTTTTTTTTAAATGGATTTTTGGTAATATAAAGGTCTTGCTTTTGTTATGCAACATGAAATGGCACAACAAAGCATCAACACTAACTGACATTTGTGTAGGTGGCTAAAGTTGCTCAGTTACACTGATTTAACAGCTACCATGTTCACTGAAAACTACCTCAGTGGATGGACATGTCAGTCACAAGTGATTGATGGGCAGGATTCAAATCCCTCCACCTACACACACACACACACACACACACACACACACACAAAGATTACATAACTTTTTTTTTTTTTTTTTTTTTACTTCTTTGACACATAATGTGTTGAAAAGTAGCACAGAATGAATGGTGCCTCAACAGAATTTGAAGCTTTGGATAAAAAAAAAAAAAAAAAAAAAGAAAAGAAAAAAGAAATGACACTTTTACAAGTGTGGGATTTGCCACAGGAATTAGTGTCAGCAAGTTCAGCAAGTGCCCCCATTCATCAAGCTGCCACATCCTTTAGAAATGAGAGCTAAGCCTCTACCTGGTGCTCATGGCTCACAGACCTCACCATGACTAATGCTGTCAGTGCACCAAACAAAAATCATATAGTTTCGCTGTCTCACAGATTTTAATTCCAGGTGGGAGGCAGAGTTGGCTCCAGACTGAAGAGTGTGCCTTTTGTCCATTACTGTTTAAAGTGAAATGTCATATGCAATGCCACATTAACACTGCACACATCAGCGCTGAGTCTGTGGGTTTCACTTAATATCGAACCACTTAATATCATTTTTTTTTTTTGTTCCCACAGGAAAAACTGTGTGATTGCATATGTATTGCGTATGATGGTGTTAAGGGATGGTGTGACATACAGACTAGAAAAAGACACATTCACTTATCCAACTTCAAATAGCCTTCTTATGTCTAGACAAACTAAGAGCAGGTTGCAGGTCTCACAGAATCAAGTTGTTCCATATAGGTGAGGTGCTTCTCCTTACACATGACGTTTATTACGCATGGAAGAGCAAAGCAACTGATAGATAGTCATATGTTTGATACTATTTATAAGAAGGTGCCATGCAGGTTTTCTGATTAATTTGGTTGAAGGTAAATATATGCAACACAAGGCCAAGTGTTATGTGCTGCAATTATGCCTTTAATTCCTCCCGGTATAGCAAGAAGCTCCCATTTCTATTTTGGGATTAAGGTATGGAATAGACTTAGTTTAGAGATTAAACTAAGTCAAAGAAGTGCATTAAAAACATGTTAACCAATTCTTATAGGATGATTTAAATGCAAACTATGCAGTTTCAAAGTGGAGGGCACATCACTTTGTTATGATGTGAGAAAGAATGATGAATGCCCCCATGATAACCTCCCAAAATAACAGCATGTCGCCCCACTGTTCATTATTTTGTGCACATTTGATTGAATTTAAGACAGGCATTTTAAAGTGTTGCATTAATTCTATGGGTTATTAGTCCTGGCATGAACCTGCGGTGCTTTATCCCTCGTCATCCTCATCCTTGACATCGGTAAACAAAGTGGTGTGCCCTCCCATTTGGAGCTAGTCTGTCTTTAAGTAATTAGCGAGGGCTTCTCTGAGTAACTATGCACATACTGGTCATTATATGGAAATTAGGTGTTTGTTGGATTTTCAGTTGAGTGATGTTTATGTAAATTTTTGTACTCATGTATTCTGAATTTGTACACCTCATAAATAAGTGTTTCCTTGATTTTTTTTCCAAATGCTATCATTTAGAAGTTACTGTCACAATTCTCCCCTTGGCTCCATAAAGTGCTAAAGAACTAGATCCAAAATATGCATTATTATTTATTTATGCATTATACCAGTTACTGTAAGTACAATGCTTATGTTCAGTGTGCATATCACTTTGTGATTGACACAATGGAATGAAGGTTTTACCACGTAAATATTTCAGCTTGAAACAAGATAATCAGGTGTGCTGATGCCCAGTGGGTGTACTTTCTACATTTGGAGAGTTTTGCTACAAAGTTGGATATTCACATTTGAGATATTGCAAATTGCTAAATAATTCTAAACATGAAATCAAGGAAATTACAGTACTATTTGGGCACCTACTGTTTGCTGACAAAATG
Organism: Myripristis murdjan; assembly: GCF_902150065.1. Taxonomy (NCBI): domain Eukaryota; kingdom Metazoa; phylum Chordata; class Actinopteri; order Holocentriformes; family Holocentridae; genus Myripristis; species Myripristis murdjan. The sequence continues at coordinate 11,774,426 of NC_043991.1, read as the reverse complement.
ATCCCTTTATGTTTTGGAAGTGTAGAATAATGAACTGAAGGTTTAGAGTGATGAGCTCACCAAAATGGATATAGGATTTTAGAACAGACTTCTTCATTTATACATACAGAGAGACTGAGCATTGTTATATGAAGTTCAGCTTATTGGGCAAGAAAAAAAAAAATCAATATCAGATTCAAAGACATTTTCAAGAAAGAGTGTGGGGGCGGCCTGGTGGCTTGGCAGTCTGAAGCAAAAATCGGTTCACAGCTTTTCTGTATTGTACACTGTCCTTCCAATCTGTCTTTCATTTTTATAGTGTCAAGTGAAGCAAAATGCTTTTATACAATAATACAAGGCAATGTGCAGAAGAAGTCACAAATAAGTCTTAAAAGTGATGACATAGAACATAAGAGAAAATAATATTAAACATCATGGTGAAAAGATAATGAAAAATAAGTAAAATGTCATTCACCATGTTTTTTTTTTTCACTCCTTTTACTCCTCTGCTCAACAACAAACTGATGGTTTTTCATATCAACACAGAGTTGGCCTTGGGATTTTCTGAACAAAAAAAAAAAAAAAAATCTCTAGAGGTTATAACTGAAAATGTTTCTTGTTTGGTCTAATGAACGTTCATTGAGGAAAAAAACAAGATACCAGAGAAATGTTGCTGTGTGGCTGCAGGTCTGTGACAACAACTTGAAATGCCAATATATGCTTTGTGCACAATAAATGAAAGAAGCATAAAGGATGACATGCTATTTAAAGTTGTGATTATTACATAACACCTTAACCGTAATCTTAACTGCCAAAATTTAACCACCAGTTAATCTTTTCATGTAATAAAAAAGTGAAAAAAGTCAATATGTTCTTTGTATAGTCCAATTTGTGGTGAAAAATGCAATCACCTAACTCATGTCAGCAACATGTAAGCTGTATCAAGCTCATTTTGTTATTTTTCCTTTTTAATTAGACACCGAGAAACAGCAAACAAGCAGTGTCATATCTGTTCTCCAAATGTCAAAGTCAAATTACTACATGTTTCCAGTTGCGCCTCCATCTCGTTCTCTTCTCCTGATGGAAAAACACTTTCTCTCATATCGTTACCACGGAGCATGGAGTCACATTTCAAAGACGTAGAGCTCATTCCATGAAATTTAAGGTCATCAGGCTTCAGTGGACTTAAAGACTGTACAGTCAGTTTATTGAACCTGAACAGAGGGATTTGGCCTTATTAGTTAACTAACTACAATTCAGGCTAAAAGTCATATTTAAAGTGGGCTAAAAGTTATGTTAAAGTAGCAGTCAGCTCTTCACAGTGAATGTTGCGCAATAGTTAAGGACGGTCATGGCTGCCAGAGGGTGTGTTATGTCACCTCTGGCCTTGACATCAGATCTGCTTTGTCTGTGTCCAAGCAGATTGATGCATTGATGCACCTGCCATTTTTTTTTTTTTTTTTTTTACACAAAATGCTATGGGAAGTGGGCGTTGAATGCTCAGTTAGAGGATGCCCTAAAAGGGATGCCCAGTCACACTTGGCTTTTTCTTGTTTTTCGGCTTGCTTTTTGGTTTTTGATTTCACTATTCAAAAAGTGTGAACTGACAATTAGCTGTTTTTTTCACGTTTTTTTTTTATTTTAATTTTTTTTTTATTAATCAGCCAACCAGTCCTGAGACTATCCAAAGCAGAGCTCTGTTACAGTTACAGTGTGTCAACAGTGTCTCCAGCTGTTTATGCCTGTTCAAAACGAATAGACGGCAGCAACTAAGAAAATAATGCGTGTGTGTTGCACCCCAGTGACTCGCCTGGTAGAGCACGTACCACATATTGTTATCGCACCAGCCCAGGTTCAATTCCAGGCCGGGCCCTTTGCTGCATGCCATCCTCCCCCTCTCTCTCTCTGCTCTGTATTTCCTGTCTATCTCTACTGTCACTGTTCAATAAAGCAGAAACGCCCAAAAAAAAAAAAAAAAAAAAAAAAAAAAAAATCATCTTAAAAATGCTGTGAACACGGCCTAAATTGAACTTTTTCCTGCTCAGGCTGTGCAGGGTTTTGGCGGATAAATGGTCGGTGCACAAACATTTGATAGTGGTTTAGAAAAACAGTGCAGATCATTAATGAAACACTTGTTTTATCGCAGTCAGTGTCGGAGTTAATGATGTGGGTTAGCATGACGGCATTACAGGTCTTTGATGTGTGTGTGTGTGTGTGTGTGTGTGAGAGAGAATAGTGAAGAAAAAGAGACAGAATGAGAGACAGTATGAGGACTGGAGTGTGAAAGGATTGCTTCTGCAGAAGAGACGAGGAAGACGGTGAGAAACAGAATGACGATGTGAGTCAGGTTGCGTCGCACAGATAAAGACAGCGTGAGAAAGGACGAGCAAATGAAAACCCAGTACATTTTAACTGAGCTAGTTATCGAGAGAAGGTGCCAGTTATTGACAAACTCTGGGCAGCAGATGAGAGGCTCTTTAGAGACCTGGCACACACACACATACGCACACACACACACACACAAGCACACAACACACATGCTCAGACACACTCACAAAACCTCTCTAAAATGTGTGCAATCCCACGCAAACATCCAGTACACACATACAGCCCCATCGACACACATGCTCAACATCCGCACACACACACACACACACACTCACACATGCACACAGATACACGCACGCACATTCCTCCCTCATAATTATGCGGCCCCTTTTATCCCTTTCTTTGCCCTCTCTGATAGAGCATTGCCAACTCTGTCTTCACAGAGCTGTTTTATTAGCATGCCCCCATAATCACAGCTCAGCACTTTATAGTGGATATAAATGGCAGTGCCGCATCGTTATACTGGCATATGGTTGGTGTCTCGCTGACACCACTGTGCTATTTGGTCATCAAACGTCACTGGAAGAGGATCATTGTGTTTTCTCTCTGTAATGCGAGAAGTGGACAGTACAGGAAAGGAAAGGAAAGGAAAGGAGGCAAGAGGAGAAGGAAATGGAGGTCAGAAGAGAGAGGGGAAGTAAGAGGACAACAGAAGAGCAGGGAGGAGGGCTGAGGGGAGGTAAAAAAGGTGGAGGAGATACATGATGAGCCAAATCAATAGAAGATAGAGTAGAGGAAAGGACAGGTGGTGAGTGGTTAGGAGAGGAGAGAAGAGGGAAGGAGGGGAGAAGAGGAAGAGAAGAGGAGACTAGAGAAGAAGACAGTGGAGTAGACATAGAATAGAGGAGAGTGAGAGTGGCTAAGTAAATAAGTTGGAGGATGAGGGATGAGGAGAGGAGAGGAGAGATTAGGAATTACAGGGGTGCTGGGGAGTTGAGACTTGAGATAGTGGGGGAGGAGAGAAAAGGAGAGGGATGTCAACTGGGATGAGAAGACAAGACGAGAGGAAGAGTGGATAAAAGGACGTAGGGAGAAGGGAGAATAAAGAGATCATACGAAAGTGTAAGACAGGAGAGCTGGAGGTAATAAAGAGGAGCAAATGAGTGAAATGAGAGGAAGAGGACAGGGTGACACTGCCGGAGTGGAGAAGAGGAGTGACGAAGGAGTGTGTTGTCCTGAAGTCTTTATCCTGCTCTGTATCCATGTGATTACAGCCAAGACATTTCTAAAGAGACACGTGCACCTACACACACAGTGAATACATTGACACAATTAAGCCCCAAGACACACACACACACACACACACACAGTACAGGTGATTTTTATCCTGCACACTTCTGCCTACTTTTAGCCTATTTTTTCTGTGTGTGTGTGTGTGTGTGTGTGTGTGTGTGTGTGTGTGTGACAGAGAAAATCATGTAATACTAGAAGAATTTCAGCTGATAAGCTACTTAATTGGTCTGAAAAGCCTTGGTCATGTGAAGAGTCTTTACATGATATGCAGAAACCCAGTTGTAGCATTAGTGTATGTCGAAGGCTGTAAAGATCTTTCAAAGCTGAATATTTTAATTACAGTTTGGCTGATTGTATAAGCCTTATTGGCAGAGGTTGTTATTGTCCTGTAATAGGTGTAGCCCACTGTACAGCCTACTAAATACAAGTTGCTGCAATAAGCAATGAGAGAATCCAGCACATCTTTGGCTGCCTTTCAGCTCTAATCTGAAGTCTGAATATAGATCCAATTGTCACAGTGGTGTAGTCGACTCATGCCAACTATTAACTAGAGTGAGCATATTTTGAAACCCCCAAGCTGGGACCCTTTAGTGTACTGCATGAGTATGTTCACGCACATGCATGTTTGTGCACATGTTGGAACTTATGCACACACACAATAGGCGTTTTCATAGTGATAGGGGACAATTATTCCAGCACTTAGCACACCACCCAATGCACAATTCAACACCATGGACAGCGCCTCAGCAGACAAAAAATGTTTTCTGAGAAACTGTATAACAACTGGTCACGGCTATCTCACATTGCTATTTTTGCAACTGTTTCAACCCTTGCACCATTAAATTAAGTAAACACTGAACATTCTTGATGTATAACATGTATTTGCAGCCATAAAGTCACATTACTGTGCAGATCTGCTAGCTAAACCTGTGCTGAGTATATCGTCACCAGCTTCAGAGGGTCGTAGTGTCAAATTTAGAGTTCAGAGTGCTTCAGCTCCTGAAAAATTAGATTCAGCAGAAGACACCGATCAATTTTGGTGTGTAATATGTCAGTGTTCAGTTCAAAATGCACGTATAAACAGCAAGAAAGGACAAATTGTTTGTGAATGTTGAAAACCGGGACATTTTAGTGGTTTACATATATTTGTTGGGACACAGGGCACCCAGCTTGACACCGGGACAATCTCAGACAAACTGATGCCACTGCACTGATGTCACACAAAGCCCTAAATGCAAGGAACATAACCAACTACAGCACTGAGGAATAACAATGACAAACTGAGAAGAACTGAACTGAAAGCCAGACTTAAATTTATTTAAGTCTGGCTTTCAGTAGGAACTAATTGGGGAAACAAGACACACCTGGGGAAGGGGCTGGGGCACAAGACAGGAGAACACAGAGGAGTGGCTGAGGACAACTCCTGGGGAAGGAACAGAGCAATCAGGGCTGATCCACAACTCAGGACAGGTGTGTGAAGCTGGGAGGGGTAAATACGACAGAGTAACAAGACACAGGTGGAAACACTAATGAGTGATGCAGCAGGGCAAGGGAAACAACACAAGGAAAACACTGGGAGCAACAGAACTGAAACACAACAGACACAAGTCTGTGACCAGATTTCGGGGGAAACAAAAGAGACAAACAGTTCAAAAGTCCAAACACACACACACACACACACACACACACACACACAAAATCACAGCGATGACACATAAACATATAAAATATTTTTGGGCCTTTCTGCTGACCAACCTTCGTGGCAGTTTGATATAATGTTTGGCACATGCGTGTGTGTGTGTGTGTGTGTGTGAACCGCATGGGTGGCCCAGGATTGCATAGTGAGGATGAATGTGTGGAAAGCTGCTATACCTTCTTCTTTGTCTACTCTAGAGCTGCGACTTAACCAACTTTCCTCCTCCACTCTCTTCCTCTGTTTCATCCTCTCTGCGCGTCTCAAGTGTCACACTTAATGGAGATAAAACTTTTCTGTCACTTCACCTCTCTCTCTCTCTCCCACTCTCTCTCTCTCACACACACTCACCGACAAAACACAATCCTACTTTCCTCTTCTTGTGTCTGCTCTTTCACTCCTCTCATCCTCCCTTTGTGCTCTCATCTGTCTCCTCTTAATAATGACATTTTCTCTCATCTTTTTTCTCCCTCTCTTTCTCCCACCTTCCTCACATCTCCTCTCAACCTCTCTTGCTCTCTTCCTCTCATTCATCTCTGCTTAATATGATGGTTTCTTTCTCTCTGCTCCAACCCCTTATTCTTTTCTCCCCTATCTCATTGTAAGAAGGACAATCTCTTTCGACTTATGTCTTGTGTATCACATTGATTTACTGCATCATTGTAAGGAGGCAAAATGTGTGCGTGTGCATGTGTTTGCGTATGCGTGTGTGTGTGTTTGTATGCCTTTGTGCCTTTGGTACAATTTCATTTGCATGTGTGCCTGTGCATTTGTGTCCTTGTTTGTATCTATGCATATGCTCAAGTTTGTGTGTTTTGCATCAGACTGCTGCAACCTGTTTTGAATCACAATGTTTTTTTTTTTTTGTTGTTTTTTTTTAAGAGGAAGGCCAAGTCATTCCTAAAGCATGAAGCGGTCAGTATGTTCATTTTATACAACCGTTATGCGTGAGAGTCAGGACTGGCCACAAATTCACAATGGGGCATGCCAACGCCAGTGGAGTAGAGAGAGAGGAGGGAAAGGAGAGGGCAATAAAAAAAGGAGTGAGAAATGAGAGGGAAATGAGCAGAAAAGTGGCTTTCCTTTTGCATGCTTTTCACCCTGAATTTGTTTTGCCTAACTTTCATTGTTCTTTGCAGTCCTTGTGGTGTTTTTGCCTTTTTCACTTGTGAAGCTAGAATCCTTGATATAATGACCGCAGTTTGCCTGCAGCCCTCCATTTTATTCATCTCCTGTAGTCCTTGGTACTTCTGTTAACTGTTATTTTTTCAGGGCTAATAAATTAATACACACACACACACACACACACACACACACACACACATATGCATGGCTTTGCCTCCTTGCGGTCTGGCCTGTGTTGGCGGCAACCTTCTTATTCTGTGGCAAGAATTAAAAACATTTAAAAGTGTATTCCGTATTCATTATCATTGTACAGTGCCGTTGCACATTGATTTGGACCACTGGTGGTCCTCGATACAGAAGATCTCAATGCCTCCCAAAATTGTCAGGTCAAAATTCATGTGGTTTGCACTTCACACTCCATTGTGCAGCTCTCTGTTGTTATGTCCTCCAGTGACAATGATGGGAGTAATCTCTGTCAAAAGTAGACAAAGTGCCATCTGATAAACGTAGTGCTTGGACTGAAATTTTGACAGCTTCTGTGATGTACGTTTTTTCAATTATGACGTTATTTTTTGTTGTTTATATGTACAAATGGGTTGTTTTACTGTATACATCTCTTTGTACTGATGATGGATACAGAGCACTTTTTTTAATTATTTTTTTTAAATTGAATAATCTGAGCAGAGCAAAGAAGTGAATTCAAAAATAAATCCTTTGGTTGAGACTGTGGGTCAGTAAAAAGGGGCTTCAGTCACCTTTAGTCCAGAGTCTGGACTGAGAAAAAGTCAGAGTGACCTTCAGTTGAACAAATTCAAAGTGAAAGTGATGATGTAATGCATCATTTCCCAGCAACTATTTCTCATTTTTAGATGTGAAGCACCTCTATGAGATGTGAGTGAAACTCCCTCCTTCACTCACTCACAAGTGCACCTTCATATTCCTGATTGCTACAGTTCATACAGTAGTTAACTATTTTATTTTCTGTTTTAAACACACACGAAGGAAAATCAAGCACTTTATAAATGTTTATATGCTGTTTCTGATCAAGAAAATAAAAATGCCTTTCCGTTTGCGGATTTTGAAATGAAATCAAATCACAGTTCTGTTTCCATTTCTTAAATTTCTGTTTTTGAAAACAACAGAACAACAAAACAAGCATATGTGCTATTTCCAGTAACTGTGTTACTGAAGAGTGCAATTGCTATTCCTAAACTGGATTTTGTTGTATATGTCTGTTGTCCTTTGTCTGTTCTTAACGTGTTTTATTTTAGAATTTTTGCAACTCTGTAATGGTGTGCTCTTCTTGGCCAGGTCTCCCTCGAAAAAAGAGATTTTAATCTCAAGGGATTTCCTGGTTAAATAAAGGTTAAAGGTAGACTTAGCATGAGCTATGAGATATAGTACTGTAGAAGCCACAAGTACATATGAGATCAACATTGTTTTAAGAAAAACATGTTTTATTCACGTCATGGGGAAGTACTGCACTACCTACAATCCTAAAATATAACAGGTGCATCTCTGATTGATGGAACTGTTACCTTGGAAACGTTTACCACAAACAGGAACGTGATAGGTCAGCGGTATAAAACACAATACACAATATGAAACACTATATACACAACACAAACTACAATATGTTGGAATCCTGAATTCAACAGGAGGCAATCTAACCCATCGTCAAGTAGGATCTGGAAGTCATTGGAAAAGTATCAGTCTCACTGGTTTAAGTTTAAATGATAAATTTCACTCTTTTCCATGTAAAGTGGGAGGAGGGGGGCAGTAGAAGTGTGGTCACCCTCGGGCACCATGTTGTTAATCCAGGCCTGGCTGTTGGAGATCCTGTGGGCGTTCAGTCATGGGTTGCAGGTGCTTCAGCGTGGGGAGCCATGTGGGGATTGTTCTTCCCGAAGCTGCAATGGAGTGCCCTTCTCCATGTTCTCCGGTTAACCATACACCCAAATGTTGCACGTTCTGTTATGGTACGCCAAGTCCACTATCTTTGAAGCTCAACAGCTTTTCTTCCATGGTGGAAAGGACAGTGCAATCTTTCTTAGCGTTACTTTCCAGGGTAACGCTTTCCAGGCTTTCATTTAACTCCTCATGCAGTAAGCTTCTCATGACTTTCTATCTTTGTCTTTCCCAGTTTTCCCCCCTTTTTTCCATCTTTCCTTTTGATTCTGACATTTTTACTGCTTGCCAATGAGATGACCGTAAAAAAGAGCATGTTTGGCATGAAATGACTTAAATATGCATTAATAGTTGGAGATGTCAGAGAGCTCGAAGCTCAAGCAACCATTTGAACCATTTGGAGAAGTCAGAGACTGTAATTTCTTTTTGTTTTTCAGATTATTTTAAGTGAAATTGCACTTGAATGTCCAGCAGAACTTTGTTCCTCCTTTGCATCTACCTCTGCATGTCCAACAAATGACACATCACAAGAAGATGATCCCTGGGGTGTTCCCTTACCATAATTAAAAGGCAAAATATGTTGTACCTAAATATAGCCCTACTCATTGTGTTTTCAATCCCATGTACCTGAATAGTTTACTCTGTTAAAGCTCTACATTTATGTTTTGTTTTCCCACTAATGGCCACTCAAACATTTTCAGCCCATTTTAGCAAACTACTTCCATTCCAAAGTGGCCTTAACAATTCAATAAATAAATACTGCTGTTTCACACATTAACCCTGGCCAAACATAGATGCAAATAATGAGTACTGCTTTGCATCAGACCCTATATGCTCTTGTTGGATAATATATTGCTGAGTCACAAATTAGCTGAACTAAACTTCATTATGAAAAGACCAACAACAGGCAGCAGTGTTGCAAACATCCAGGAGACCAAAAGAGGTAACATAAACTCTCTGCCAACTGAAAAATACAAACAAACAAAACAACTAAACAAACAAGAAACCTTTAGCGACGTCAGCCCACCAATGATGGATACTCTTGCAAGCAAGTTTGTGTTTCCTAGGATAGAAACTGAATTTCTACTTGAGTTACACCCATTCTCTACAGCCTTTCCCTAATGTTAGCCATAATCAAATTATGTTTAACAATAAACTTAACCAATAGGCCAAACTAATCACCCAAAATGTAAAAAAAAAAAAAAATCTATTGCCATCATAGGAAAAGTAAATTACCCCCTGTAATGACAGAAAAAAAAGGCTACAAACAGAAACCAATGTGCGGTCAAGAACTTTTACACCTAACAGTTGCTGGACCTAAAAACAGAATATCATCTTGCTGACTGAAGAATAGTTGAAGCACATCAAAACACTAAGATGTACATTCTTGACACATTGCATGCCAAGGTTTAAGAACTTCAAGCCACTGTTTGTAAGTACAAAACAGATAATGAAGTGAAATGAACTAAGAAATGCAGTTTTTCAGTTCTGCAGACTGAAGTCACCAACCTATTCAAAGAAAACAGTTTGGAAAGAATTGCCCCTGGATTGTCAGGCTACATCAGTGACAGACAACATCATCTTCAAAGGGTTCATGGCAGCAGCCCCAAAGAACTGCTTAAGGAACTCATGAAAGATGAACAGACGGTTCATCCTTCTGATGTGAGTACATCACATCAGAAAATAGAAAACCTATGTCAAGGCACCCATCGGATTTCAAGCCTTTATTACTAAATCTGAATATTTTAAACAGCTTGAATACGTGACTAGCCTTCGGAAAACACTTAAAGGAATACCCTTTGGAATAAATGAACAACTTCCCCAGTGTGACTATGAACAGAGGGAAGGTGCTGTTTCACATTTATCATTCAAATGAAACCAAGAACATATGGATGAGTTTGATCCATGGTAAACTATTCATCAGTAATTGCCTCGTTAAAGATCCAGAGACTTCAGAGGCCATCTTGATACTGCAAACACACTTAAGAGTCCTGAATGACCCCCATAGAGACCTGATAGACTCGCATGAAGGCGTGTGTGTGTGTGTGTGTGTGTGTGTGAGGTATGGGGAGATGGGGTATATGAATGCAGTGGGGAGAAATTATTGCTTTTATGTATATAGACATATGGTGTGTATATGTGTGTGTGTGTGTGTGTGTGTGTGTGTGTTTGGGGACTACAAGGTTCATATGGAATAGGGAGAGTGAGATTGTTTATCTTTCCTGCCTGCGAGCAGTAGGAGGTCTATAACTACAAGACCGCATATAAACGTGTGTATGTGATGGATGCAAAGTAATTAGCCATGTATATTGCCCCATAGGCCAATCATAAATATATTTGTTGTCTTGTGCCTACTTGAAATAACGCTTACTGTCCAGCAACAGTAAGCTACCCAATATTAGCAGTTGACCTGATGTTAACTACATCCTGCACAGCTGATGAGAACATCCAAGCCTTCCTCATTAAAGCTCCAGCAGACTTTGGCTGAATGGGCTCCAGGATCTTGAGAGTAGAAAGTTAAAGCCCATTAACAAAGGTGGCAATCTACCAAACTGTGTGCCTCTTCATCCTACTATATGGTGCTGAGACTTGGATTGTTTATTGCTCTCACATCCAGAGTCTGGAGGCCTTTCACATCTGTTGCCTCTAGAAAATGCTCAGAATCACTTGGGAATACCATATCTCCAGTGTCAAGTTGCTCCATAAAACCAAGTCCATCATCACAGGGCAACATTTGCCATCTTCGCTGGGTTGGACACAACTGCCTGAACAAGTCCCTCATGGCCAGCAGATAGCTGTCAAAAAAAATTGGAGAGCCAAAGGCAAGCTGACGAACATAATGAACAAATGTAATGTCACACTGGTTGAGCTTAAGCAAGTGGCTATGGGAAGGTCTTCATGGAGCTCTACATGCTCGTCTTGAGTTGAGGCCTTTGAAACACTGCAGACAAAACAAGATCTTGCATTCACCTGTGCCATTTGTGCGGCAATCTGTGTAGCTACAAGATCGGTCTCCACAGCCAAATGTGGTGGCATTGCTGCGAAAGATTGACTTAATCCAGAGCCATGGCCGTACCACTTACCACACAGGGAAGCAACATCATCTTCTATTATCAGTGGACTGCTATAAGTAAGTGAGGGCGTTCTCTGTGTGGGTGACATGTATATGTGCACACCCACCAAGTATAATCTCTTGTATATCTGTGTGTATTAATGTGCATATGTGAATATATCTTGTACAGAAGACTTCACTGCACTGCACTCTGTCCCATAGGGGCCCAAAAGGCTGATTATGTAGCTCAGACATGGCTGTGCCTTAAATGTGATCAGTGAGGAGAGCGGAAAGAGCTGCATAATCATTATAAGCCACAACTATCCAAAAAATAACCATAGATAGAAAATAGGACATACCTTTGCACAAAAAAAGAAATAAAAGAAGAAAAGTTTGCTGCATGGGCCCTCAATCAGGCAAACGAGAATCAGGTGTTCTTTGCAGAAGGTGAGATCAATGGAAAATATATAAACATCCTGTGTAGAATATGACCGGCAGACCTAAAAAAAAAACAACAAAAAAAACATCCATGGCACTAAGTTTGGCGGTCATATTCTACACAGGATGTTTATTTAAAAAGGAGACAAACTTCAATTTATTTTCCAGAGGACATACCTTTATCAACTCAACAAAAACAGGACAGGGAAAAAAAGCAGTGAGGAGAAGAAAAGTTACACTTTGCACAGAAGCTGCAACTTGCCAAAACTGTTAGAAAAAAAAATACAGAATAGGACATGGCAATACTACTGGGGATGAAGGAAAGGGACACAGAGGAACAAAGGCAAGATAGGACAGTACAGAAAAGGACAAAAGGGGAGAGGAGAAGACAAGAAGTATTAGATTCATAAGCGGTCGAAAGTGAGAAGATGCACAAAAGTACACAAACTCACACGTGGGAGCTGCCCAGTACAACCTCAGCTCTGCTGCTGGCAACTGAGCAGCTCCACTGTGGTTGTTGGAGGTCAAGCACCTCGTTGAAGGGCACGTCCACAGTAGTACGAGGCAAGGCAGAATCTTATTCATTTGCTTTGCCCTCGCAGATTTCTCTGTCGAGTCCAGGGATTTGAATTAGCATCTTGCCAGTCACAGACCCTCTTTTCTAATATTAGAGTTAACACTGCATTCATTTAATGTGAGCGTAAAGATTGCCACCTCCTGGTGCCAACTCTCTTTAGATGACCTCACTGTGATGATGGCCTGTGTGTATGACATGTATGCAACAACCTTTTGTTCATGCATAGAAAGGCGTATTTAAAAGCAGCACTATTATTGTTATTATTGTCATTGGTATCAGTGGTGGTGGTAGTGTGGTGGCATTTTTTACTGTTCTAATGGTATACTGGTAGCATTTAAAAATGTGTGCTGCATAATAAAAGGGGTAAACAAAAGCATCCATGTAATCGAGGAAAATATGATAAAGCTAATAGCCATAGCTCATTCAAGCCTATTCAGCAAATTTAAAAAAAACACATTGCACCACACTCAAAGAAGTTAATGTTATGGGTAGATAAGCAGTGCGAAAACAGGTTATCAATTAATTGTAAATTAATTCCAGTTCTATCAGTTCATAGCATAAATACCAACTGAAGATAATTTGCAATTAATGATAGAGCATTCATTCTCAATTAGCTGTTAATAGGCTGGGAATGACCAGGCTATGTCACTTTCAATTTTCAGTTTTATACAGGGTGTCCTTTGCTTAATAAAATGACAGGGATTTGTAGCCAGTCAACTGAACACTGTTATTGCAAAGCCTTACATTTCCTTTATGTAAGCAGCAAGAATTTCATGAACACAGAATATTTGTATCCCCAAAACAGTTTTATTTTATATTAGAAGTTATTGGATTAATGCAAAACCTTTAGCATTCCAGAAATTATTCTGCAAAACTACATCTTAGTTTTTTTCTCATGGTGGACATCATCTTGTAATGAACTGCTTCATTCACTCGCAGAAACAACACTCAGGAAGGCCTAGTTTGCAGGGATCAATTTCTTTGATTTAATTGAATTTGTGTCCGCTCTTAGGATGTGAGTTCAGTTCCTGGATGATTTGAAAGAGAATGTTTTTCATGCATTTCTCTGCCTCTGTCTCTCTGTCTCTGTCCTCCTTTTGCTTCGCTCCAGCTGGACATCATTTGCCTTTCTCCTCTCTAAAAACCTCATTCCTGTCCATAAACATGTATCCTGCCACTCACACACACACATTGGAATATTTGTGCAGCTCTTTTTACAATAAAGTCAATTACCGTCATGAAAAGAACAAAAGAATGCCAATCTTTTTTGTCTTAGCAGTGTCAGGTTTTTGATGACAGGACACATAAAGTGCGGTTAGCTATTTCTGGGCACTTTTTTGCTTGTAAACATTCACGAGATGGAGTTTGCACACAGAATGGTTACACATTTCTTTCCAATTACTATAAAGAGTGGATATTGTGTTGGGCAGTGTAACAGTCTTGTGTGTGTGTGTGTTTGTGCACATGCACATGCCTGACTGCTTTCTGTTGTGTGAAGTTGCCCTGCTGTGTGTGTGTCTACTTTTGTGCATCTGCGCGTGTGCGTGTGTGTGTGTGTGTGTGTGTGTGTGTGTGTGTGTGTGTGTGTGTGTGTGTATGTGTGCATGCGTCCACGGCTGGCTTCCTCTTCTGTCCCCAAAGCGCTGTTAAAAGGAGCCACTCTGCAGAAAGTGATTCATGTTCAATTTCACAGAGTTCAACCACCATCCCTTGCTCCCTTTTTATGCTAACCAGAAAAAAAAGTAAAAAGAAAAAATTGATTATAATAAACTGTCGTTTAAAGATTACGTCTCAGCAGAAAAAAGAGGTTTTTATCAGCTGGTAGATTATGTATTTATATGGGAGAATAGCTTCTCAGTTCAGTGTGAAGTTGAAAGAAAATGGGAAACTAATTTGTGTGACGGTACAGGGATGGCAAGTTTGTTACAATGAACGGGTGGGGAGGACAGGTTTTTTTTTTTATTTCCCATTTTATTATTTTATTTTATTATTATTACTGTATGGAGTAGAAATGGAGAACAGAGGACAGAGGATAGGGAAATAAATGAAGAAAGAAAAAAGAAAGAAAAGGAGAGGAAAGCGTCGACAAAGAGTCAGTTAGCACTCAACCATTTAATTGATCAGTTTGCTGACTGGTCAGTGAGCCAACAGCCAGTCAGTGAGTTGACTCAGTCAGTCACTCAGATACTCAGTCAATAAGTCATTCATCCAGTCAATTAGTCTGTCAGTCAGATCAGTCAGTCTTCCTGCTGGTCTGCCAGACATTCATCCATCCATCCGTCAACATAACAGCCAGTCAACAAGCCCAACACTGGCCAGGAGGTCAGTTAGTCAGTCATTTGATCCACTGGCTGGCTTCCAGGCAGCAAATCAGCCCACCATCCTGTCAGTCAGCCAATCAGCCTGCAAGGTAGCCGGCCAGTCAGTTAGTCAGTCCATTAAGTTAAACTGCAGCACTCCAGCTAAATAGCTCTCTTCACAGCTCATTTCTCCCTTCACTGTCTATTGTCTCATCTACAGACAGCACAGAGACAGAAAATGCTACAGACTTCCGCCTTTCAGGTGTGTTGCCCAAAATCTCGACAGACCCAACAACAGTTAATGTGGTTTGCAGAAAAAAAAAATAGTCAGAGACTGCATTTTCATTCATTTGTCATTTTCCACACGTGCTTATTCCTAATCAGGGTCAGAGCGGGCTAGAGGCTAATGCAGCATGCACTGGGAAGAAGCCCTGCAAACATGAACTTATGACTTTGGACTGTTGGAGGAAGCCCACGCAAGAACAGGGAAAAACTCCACACAGAAAGTTAAGTCAATGGAGTTCATCGCCCACTAGAAGGCACATATATTGGGTTCTTTACAAATTTCTTAAGCTACATTATACACAGTGAAACAAGTGACAGCGCATTTTGCCAAGAGGGATTTATCAGGTCACCTGGATTAAATGACATAGGGGGCAGTTAAAAATGGCGAGGGGACACACAACGTTCATATTTTATGTCATTCCAAAAACAAACAACAACACAAAAAAAAAAAACACTTCCTCTAACAACAATGGTTTAACAAACAAATGCCGTAGTTAGTTAACCATCCACTACAGCTTCCAACACACAATCCAGCCAGACTGCTAGCACACACACCTCCAGTACAGGTATACATGACAGATCAACACACACACATACACATACACATCGTCTGGACCATTACCAGTGGCTATTAAAATCCAGAAACACATATGTGATCCAAACAAAGACTGAATGAAATTCACCAAACAGTTCCAAGCAGTAAACAGAAATGGATTTTTGCTCTTTTCTTGCTATGTCGCTGTTTCATCCAGAGGGCAGACTGATGAGGATTTAAAGCTTGACGCAGTGACTGAAGTTGTGTAGGCCTACCGAAGATATACAGAGTTGATCATGGCTGGCTTGCAGGAGGGATAAATGGCTCTCTCAGTGTAAATACTGATTGAAGTTTTGGCCCAGAATACTGCGATGACAGAAATAAAATGCCAAATAGAGGACAACACTGTAATAAAGCTTTGTCTGATTTTGTTTACCTCGTGAAAGGACAGCTGCTCCATTAATTCCAGCATTGGCAGTGTTGATAACAGTAGGTAATGAGGTTTATTTTATTTCTAATGGTGTCAGAATATTTGCAGAACTTTTTTCCTGCTGGAAACTCTTCAGGTCTGCTTGATGACAGGCCACAGAAAGTTGTGATGTGATGTGAGTGAGTGTTTTTGATCATTAAACATCTGACTGGGGTAGGACTGAAGAAAAATCTGGGCTCCAAGGTGGTTGGGAGCAGTTGCAGATGCAGGGGACTCATTCTGATCGCCCCAGGTTGCTAAAGCTTAGCCTTGGCATCTTGTGTGACTAGTGGAACTGACATTAGCTAATGAGGCTCAGTGGAGGTTTATACTGACGCCACCACTACATCTGGGGCTATTTTTTTTAAAAGCCCCATATATATAATTTATTTATTTATTTTGTTAGCTAAATCTGATATCCATTTTATTCATAGTGAGTCACGAGGGTCAAACCAAACCGCCCTGTGACATACACAGACTTCAACACAACACCAAAAAACACTGTCCATGGTTCTGGAACAACAGCGCAGTGCCTGCTTGTATCTTGGCCAGCATTTTGTTGTTTCTCCCAATTTTCACAGGAAAGATTAAACTTCAACTAGGAGAGCAGAGATTAAAACTGAGGGAGCAAAGCCCACTCAAGCCCCACCAAGACATCGGCACATTGGGCTCATGCTTCTTCTGATCCCAGTTTATCCACAGAGTCCAGTAGAGGGTAAAGCCTGTGTGAGATAGAACAAAGTTTACAATAATTCCCCACCTGATTGGCTAGCTATGTATATGCAAATTTTCATTGAGCTAGTCTATACATATGATTGAAGAGCTATTGCCAATAGTCTAGTACAGGAATCATAGAACTAGGGTTACGTCATTGTAACCTTTGTTCTATTTAACACAACAAATCTAGGTACAATTTGTTTATTTGTATTAAGGTAGACCAAATTCTAAATATATAGATATGTAGCATTTTGGAATGAACATTATAAGTTCTGAGTTGTTTTAATGTTAAAAATACAGGGCTTACACCTTGTTCACATATACCACATCAAATCATGCAGACATGATCTGTTGTCATGACAACACATCAAAACCAACAGCTGTGAAACCAAAAAGCTATACAACAAAACAAAACAAAACAAAACAAAAACCAAAACAGAAATAAAATAAACATACACACCAGAAATGCTTTTTTTCAAGGATTCCTTGGCAAGATTTCTTATCATGTCACGCCAGAAATAGAACAGGTGCATCCATCAACATGAGGTTGAAGCAAACGTCTGTGTGTTGTGCTTGGCATGCTGTTTAAAGTGGGAAAGATAGAGTTCAATGCTCGATGCCCTGACACAACATGACAAATCTGAAAGAAAGAAAAAACATTAGATGGAACAAGAATTTACTTCACTATTTTTTTTTCACTATAGGAGGAATACTTTTGTAAAAATGCAGCGATCATAACAACCTAAATCACAAACTACGGTTGCAGCAGAAAAAGGAAGTTTACCACTAAATGAGTTGATTTACATTCACCCTAATGCCTCAATGTATCTCTGGTGCAGGGTGTGCAAATTGTTTTCCACACATCGAAAAATGGTGACTATTATACCTCATGTGAAAGTGGCGGAAATCATAATATATTATATCAGATTATAGGTGTTTTTTGTCTTTTCACACTGGCATGAATAACACATCTATGTCTTATTTGAAGGAAAAAAGTCAGATCTAGGCCACTTTGACTGGCTGTCTGAGTGGGTGAGAGACATTTGCTTCGTGAAATAAAAGCTAGTTTACTCAGCTAAACTAGGCTGGCAACTGTTGGCAACAAAGCTTTGAGAAGCCAAGTCTAGTGCCCAGCTGCAATTAAAGTATTTGTCTTACACAAAGCATAACAAAAGCATGCTATAATATTACAGAGACATGATCAAGTTCAACTTTATTTATGAAGTAAATTTTTTCCTAATGTTTGTAAAGGTGCTTTCACAGACAAGTAAATACATACACACATAAAAAAAAAAAAAAAAACAGAAAGTACACAAATAATTGCCAAAAAAAAAAGTATGAAGACTAAATTAAAGTATCTACATGTAAACACATGACCCACAGGCCTGATAATGCACATCTTATTACTGGCAGTGTAAATGTGTGTCATATTTGTCAAGTTAGCATAGTTTAGCACAGTGGAAAGAACTTTGTAATAGTCATTTGTACTTTTGGTTGTGGCTTTCTCTTTTGCCAGTTTATCCTTCTGCTTGTGAGGAGGAATGTCTCTAAGACGTGACTGTCCGTATGTTCACTGATGTTGACTAATAGACAGTGATCGCCTTTCTTCAGTGTCAGTCATGGACTGAGGAAAAAACTGTGAGGGTCCCAGTTGTAGCAGCATATGCTCTCAGTCTCCGTGGGCATGGCTGTGCAGTATTTGCTGGTTAGCTAGTTGGTGGAAACTCCTTCTTATCGTGTTGGCAAAATCTCTTCAACAGTGGATTGTGGTTCCAAAAAGAGCGGCTTAAATATGGATTCTGACTTAATGTTGAAATGTGGTTATCTGTTTTGTCCATCTGTAGTTACCTTTGGGAAATAAACAGAGCAGAGTTTGCCAACATGGGACCTACAGGATTTGATCATTGCAATTTTCAAGATCACTGCGTATAATTATGGTGCAGTTTTACCATGGCTAATGGTGCTAGATTCTGTGCATATCCAATCAGAAGATAAATGTAAGACAGTGGGCCGAGAACCTCAAGAAAAAGAAGGAAAAAAAAACTTAATTTGTCATCGTGACATATGTTTTTCTCATATACTCATGTATATGGCTTAAGGATGCACAATAATATTGGCACATTATTGGCATTGGCCGATATCAGCTGAAATATCGGCCTGAAAGGAAAATTTCTGCCAATATGTGGAAAAAAGTCAAATTAGTCCCGTCTGTGGCTGTCAGGATTGTCTCAGGGAGAGCATCATCCAAGCCTGTTGCAGCAGGATGACTCTTACAATTAACGAAAATGGTATGTAAAAATAAATTCAGCATGTTTTACTTTACCAGAGTTGAGGTAGGTTTCTTGCTTTGCCCAGTGAAAAAGAATTGTATTTTAGATTTGCATCTGCCAGTGGGCCTTCACAATAAGAGCAGGCAAAATAATATGTTAATTCCACTACAGGAGAGACTTGATGTTCATTGCAATTAGATGGGATGGGAAAAAATAGGTGGATTTATAGGTATTGGCATCAGCAATCGTCCAGAAGAGTTGGAGAATATCTACATATCATATCATACGCAAAAAATCCAATATCGTGCATCCCTAGAATTGCTTTGTCGAATGGACTTCCTTTAAGCCAGTCTCCTTTCTCTTTCACCTCTACACTTGGCTCCTTTACTTCTTCCTGTCTCTCCACGTTCCCTTCCTTTCTCCTCTAAGACTCCCTATTCAAAAGAGATTGGAAGAAAGGCCGGAGAAGATGGGAGGGAGGATTATTTCTCATACACCCTCTGTTGTTTTAGCGCCTTATGAGGATTTCTATCATAGAGGGAGAGATGGAGAGAAAGCTGGATGGACTATGAGCATAAAATGGATAACAGAGACAGGTAAATGACAGAGAGAGACAGGCAGGAAGGCTGGTAGACAGTAGACAGACAGGTAAGCAGACAGATACAACCAGCTAGACACAGACAGAAAAATGAGACAGCTGAAACCCACAGAGCGAAAGATCAGTAAATGGGTCTACAGACAGAGAGACAGGCAGGCAAGCAGGCAGGTAGACAGGTAGACAAGATAACAAGCACACAGAAAGGCAGGCTGATAGCTAGAAAGAGAAGCAGACAGGCAGAAAAACAATACAGCCTGAACGACTGCATTATACACATGCGGTCTCAGTTAAATATGGGAGACTCAGAGCCACACCTGGGAAAGAGGAGAAAGAAATGAGTATCGTTAGTAGATATACATACTAATGTCTTTCTCTGTCTCTGCCTGTCTGTCTCCCTCTTTCTCCGTCAATAACCTCTCAAAACAATCTGTCCCCTATTGTTCAAACCATGTAGACCCTAATGA
The DNA here is from genome assembly GCF_902150065.1 of Myripristis murdjan. Lineage (NCBI taxonomy): Eukaryota > Metazoa > Chordata > Actinopteri > Holocentriformes > Holocentridae > Myripristis > Myripristis murdjan. The sequence continues at coordinate 11,754,395 of NC_043991.1, read as the reverse complement.
GTGAAGCAACCGGGCCTCTAATACCTGTTTAGCTCGTAATTCAACAGTTGGTTTGTGAACTAGCTGTGATATTACACACAGTAATACCTCCTTCCTATCATCAGTTCAGTGTAAATGAGTTAAGGATGCATCAGTGCTGTATTTTGAACCCTGCAACAGTCCCAAGGAATTATCAACGTCAACTCCAATCAGCAGAGGTGTAAATGGGCCACCTGCTAATTTGTGACCCCTGTAGGCATGATGATACAGAACATATTCAATGTTTTAGATTGGCAATCCTGACCAAAACAAAACAAACAAACAAACAAACAAACAAAAAAAAAAACCTTGAAACTGTGTGATCTCAAAAATAACCAGTAAATCAGTAAATAAAAATATCTGCTAGTGGGATGAGGTAATCCCACTTGTTTCTAATGCAAGCAAGGCAAGATACTATGAAACAATATAAGACAAGACAAGGTAAGACACCAAGACCAGAAAACGATAATGAGCAGAAGCCTCATCATCATCATCATCATCACAAAATAAACCTTGACAGGGTGAATAAATACCTGGTTGCAAAACAAAACACCAGTGTCCACGCTGTGTGTGTGAGTGTGTGTGTGTGTGCTTTTTGGCTCTGCTGCAGTCATATCACATCTGGGATGCAGCTGAACTGTTGACCAGAAATATTCAGAGTGCTGCCTCTGCAGAGCAGTGACATTCAGACTTCAGTTTGCTTGGGGCATTTTCATCATGATTTTTTTTTTTTTAATGCAGTTATGATGAGCATCCAGTGGACACTTTAAATAATATTTTTATTGGTCTTCCTGTCCTGTCCTTCCTGGCACAAGGTACTTTTTATATAAATTAATATGCATACAGGTGATTAAACAGATAAACTAGGCTACAATCGAATTCAAGATAAAAGATCTAAAATACAACCTGAGAACAGAGTATGAAAAATCAACAGTATATATTATATCAACAGTTAGTCAGGGAATGGGGAATAATATCAGGAAAGTGGTACTTTTCTTTTTCTGTATGTTTCTCAAAATGTTTTCATGCTTTACAGATGACAGCAAATTCTGCAAAAATAGACCAAAAGTGTAAAAAAAAAAAAAAAAAAAAAAAGAACCGATTGGGAGAAAAAGACATGCACCTGCTGTCTGGCTGCCATGCTGTGTCCACATGTGTCAACACTGCAGCAGTGGATACAAATGGCAGATGCATCCATGTCAATGCTGGATCAAAAGCACATCTGATGGACGCTGGCCTAAAGACTCCCTGTATACCATCCCACTTATTACACAGCTAATTACCAAAGACAATCATTAATCATTTGACATACCACACTGATTTAAATGATTTTATCACAAGCTAACTCAACTTGAAGTTTCTGCCAAGACACTTGTCCAGCAGGACTGTCTGCAGTGTCCAACATATTTTTGGCACACAGTGTCACTAGTTAATTTGATTAGAAATGAACAAAATAGAACAGGGCTCTTCACTGTGGGATGACTAACCCCTTTTTCCACAGCAGGCCTCATCAGGGCCATGGCAAACTACACAAACATAACAGTCTGTTATACTTGTCAAGTGGTGTAGTGTAGAATTTGTTTATTGATCCATCAGAGTTGAGGGCTCAACAAAGCCATGTAATAATCTAAATGAGCTGAGATAAATGAATGTAAAATATTATGATAAAATCAATCCTTAATTTGCACAGAAATTTGTTTTGCCTCTCACGTTCCAGCAATCCCCCATCCAGAGCCATCGACCTTGCAACATCTTTTTTATAGCGAGTCAAGCACATTAGACACCGCAGATACGGACACAATAAAATTTAAAAATTCATCAGAGATAGTTTAATAAAGTTTTTATCAATTCTGATCCTGTAAAGCCTTTGCTGGGAAGCTGTTGCTGATAATATAAGCTATTGCTTCTCCCTTCAGGGGAATTCTGCCCTCTCCATTTTCCCTCTCCATATGCCCACCACTTGTTGTTTTCCTTTTGTGTTTGCATGTTTACAATTATATATACATAGCAAATAAACGAAAGTCATCAAAATTTGATCAGGCAACATTTAATTAAAAGAAAAAAAAAAAAAAACTCTTGGGGCTCCTATGCACTAGCTGACAGTTACATTGAGCAGCCACTTCCAGCATATATGACTGGAGACTGACTATTGTAAGTTACAGGGTGGCTCCCACATTCACACCACATGGCAGCAAACATCTGCCCTACTGAAGTTTACTTGAGCAAGATGCTGAATCCCAGTCCATAAAATATGACAAAAGGTCCAACTCGAGCCAAATATAGCCCACTCTGAACAGCCACTGCCAAACCTATATGAAAAGCTGAATGATGGATAATGCCTACTGAAATTTTCATTATGTAGCCACCCTTTGATCTGATAGACAAAAAAAGATCTGCATCCAGCTAGGAATACCATCTTTCACAACACTGTGTGCATTGCTTTATTTCCTTTATTTCCTTTGGAAGATGACAATCCAACTGACAATGTGTGTTTTTGATAAAATTATGGGCAAAAAGGACAAGAGAAGACCGGTGTCGTCCTTATGTCATCTTACTGAACACCTATTCAACCAAGGTCATTAAAAGTGTTTTGATAGTACAGTACAAGTCTTAATAATCTAATGTACCCACTCATTCACCCACAAGGCTGGCTGCAAGCCTGGAAACCCTACCAGATCCTGGAACGCTGCTCTTCAGCTGACCTCTGACCTCCCTGCCACTGCTATAAGCCAGTAGTTAGCTTAAGTTATTTAATGATTGCAGTAGTTTACAGTAGTTTGCTGATTCCACACATTATTTGCATTTACATGAGTGAAGCACTTATTTTCATTACCAACAGAGTACTTTTTTTTTTTCACTAATCAATGTCTTGTTTCATATCTTACCACAACCCGATTATCATAATTGGGTTGTCATCAATTAATTAAACAAATTCAGCTGTTTTACTTGCTCTGAATCTTCCTCACATTATTTTTTTTCTAACACTTGTACAAAATATCATTATTACAGTCTTCATATCAGTCTGAAAACCACATGATATCATTGCATTGAAAGGTTTAAACAGGGGTGTTGAACCAGGTGATTTCACTGATTACCTCACCTTCAAGCAGACAGAAGGGACTAATCAGTGAAATCACCTTGTGGAGTTTTTGGTTGGAATGAAAACCTGCAGCCTCTTGGCCCTCCATGGCACATGATTTGACACCCCTGCTTTAGAGGCTTGGTTCATGCACAACATGTTGTTGAAGTGATGCAAAGGGACCCAAAGGTGCACTACTGGCTTCACTTGCTAAATGTCACTGCAAGTTTATCTTCATTGAAACAACTGGCTGCTACTTATAATTTTTCTCTCGCATTTTGTTCAGTTAAGCACAGGTGTAAGAATTCTTCCACATGTTCTTTCTTTTTTGTATTAGCACAGGATGAATGTCCTCACATGCGCAACAATGTTGTTGCACTGTACTGCCCCGCCATAGGGCAGGTAAGATGTCTAAGTGTGACAGAGAGATGTTACAGAGGTTATTATTACTTCGACTAAAGATATAATTGCATTAATATAACTCAATGATGGAGTTTGCACTGACCGTGACCTACTTGTTTTGTTGTTACGCTCACTGCTCCATACCTGAAGATACCATAGGGGAGACTGGGGTAAGATGAGCCATTTTTCATATTTAGGATCACTACATCAAGGCAATCATAGTTTTGTCGCTAACTAACATATCTGCATATATTTCAGGATGTTGTGCATCTCTTCAAACAAACAGAATGAGTGTAAACATAACTGTTTCCATAATATAGCATTTCCAAAAAAAGTGGTCTCGTGGCACAACTTACCCCGTGTGTGGGGTAAGTTGAGCCGTATCCCTACTCACCCCCCACCTTCCTCCCCACCTCCATCCCACCCCTCCCTCACCTTCTCCCTCCCTAAATAACAGTCACTTCTTCACATTCATATGTATTTTTTTTATTAAACACAATTCAGCAGGTACAATAAACAGCTGTTTTAACATGCCTTAAAATGCGCTTGGGAAGAGAAAATTAACAGCTGTGTTTTTGGAAAGAAAACACTAGAACACTAGTTTCTTGGTGTCCTTGCTGACAGTAAGGTCAGTTATGAACATATGAATGTAACACATTTGGTGGCAACGGGCACACTGGCCGTGGCCCCATGCCCCCATGCCCACCGGGGGCATGGGGGCATGGGGGAGGGTTAATATTTATTTAATATTTTAGACATATAGGCTACAGCCAAAATACACTTACCCTATACACTTAATAAGTAATTGATATTTATTATTTTATTTATTATTTAATATTTAAGACATTTAGGCTACAGCCAAAATACACGTATTAAGTGTATGGGCCTCCTGCTCAACTTACCCCTGGCCAAATGGCTCAACTTACCCCAGAGCTACCATTTTGACTTTTTTAGGCCCCACAGCTAAAATGGTGCACTTTTATGCTAGGTTTATGACCTCATGTTGTAGCTCATAGATACCACAATTGATGTATAAAACAAATTTAAAATGATCTATTTTGGTCTTAACACAATTCTCATGAAACTGATGATAGACTAAATTCACTTTTAAGAGTAAAAAATGTTTTTTTGGAAATAAATGTCTAACCACTTTACCCATGTGGTTCTTACCTTCACAGACTCCATGAAATGATGCCATCCTCCTAAACATTTGGTCACATGATCAATATTTTTTATCATTTCCTAGCAACAGGGGGTGGTTCAACTTACCCTTTGGCTCAACTTACCCCAGTCTCCCCTACCAGGTTCAGTCATTACAACAGTTTTATCCAGCAGCAACACATCCTGTTGAAGGTTCTGCTTCCTCCTCTTCTTTATAGGTCTCAGTTAAACTAATTGAAAAGACTAAAAAGATATTATGAGCTTGAATTTCGGCAGTACCACTTAACATTTAAGCCATTACAAGTTCTAATAATTCTGTTGTGAGCGTAAGAAAGTGCATTGTACTCATTATAACCAGGGCACAATCTATGCTGTAATTATACAGCTTGCAAAAATCTCTGGTGATTGAATACAATAAAGCCTTATTGAGAAGCTGTTAGTGGCAACATGAGCTTTGCTGTTATATCCCTCGGAGGGAAGCCTCTCCTCCCTGCAGCTCTCTCCTCTTTGCTCCACTTGGTAGCCCTCTTGGTTTCCATGTCATTATTTTGTTTTATTTTGCTTCTTTTTAGTTACATCTCACCAACAGCGCAAAAAAAAAAAAAAAAAAAAAAAAAAAAAAAATCCAGAGATATTTTGGACCAAATTATCAAACTGATAACAACTACTGATATGCTACAGATATGTATATATTTGGGTCAAAATACTGAACAATATGAGGTCGTATTCAGACACAAGACAAGACATACCAGTTATCACATGATACAGTGCTTAAGTACGATCCATAATTTCATAATATCTCACAGCTGTGTTGGAGGTGTGTCCATAATTACTAACAAATTAGTCACTCAAGACTCCCTAAAATGGAAAAAGGAAAAAAGAAAAAGAAAGTCACATGTCCATGCCTGAGTTGGTTTTAAAGCTGGGCTCCAGGGTTGCTCTGTCACAGAGAAATAGCTGACATACCTTTTAAAAAGGTATAAATTAAACATAAATGGCCATACAAACTGTTGACCGCTATGTCATTTATTAAGTGGATGTGCTTCAGAACATATTGTTAGATGCTGCACACTGTGGGCAGGTGGGAGGAAGCTGAACACACTCATGCTTGTAATGCAGCATACAATATAAAACCATGAGAGGCATGAACATCAGTTATGCTTCCTCGTTTAGGAAATAAAATACATCTCTACACTTTTGTGCAACATAGAAGAAAGAAAAAAGAAAAGAAAAAGTTGAAGTCCCCAACTATACCTCCCAAGTACAAAATCCCAGCTCAACTCTAAGTCATAAGCTCTTGAGTCCGAGTCGAGTCATGAAAAAAGAGGGTACAAATCCTGGTCTCAAGTACTACTAGTCTGGTCCTGTTTGTATCTGTGTAGATCTGAGATTGCAGCTGTAGTGACCGGTGTATTAATCCTTTGCCCTGTCAACCACAAGTTTTATCGTTTTCCATACTCCATCATACACGTGGGTATCATACATACAGAATAATGGATAGATAGCTCACACATTGGTCACCCACACATAAAAATACAGTTTACAGACTGTAAAAGCACATAAACAATTCAACACATTCCAGAGGATGCAATTGTTGCTCAAGACTGGACAAATGCCAATAAAAGTCAAGACAAATATTCATATCTACTGTTGATTCTCCCTAGAGAATAAACTAACACACGCTAATGCTTTTTCTTTATCAAAGCAAAATGTATGTTTGTATGTGGGTGTGTGCCCTGTTGTGGACTGTATGGGTGATGTGGTGGCATTGGGAGGGGTCATTCATTCATGCCCATGTTATATATGTGGGTGGATGGGTATGTATATTTGCATGTTGTACATAAGCGAAAACGATGCAAACTATGCAACTACACACACACGCACACACACACACACACACACACACACAGAGACACACACACACACAGTCCTTGGCCCTCCCTGGAGAATGCACCACATGCTAAAGCCTTCACCTTGTCATGATGTAGTGTGCAAGGGCCTCCTCGTGTACGTGTGTGTGTGTGTGTGTGTGTGTGTGTGTGTGTGTATGTGTGTGTGTGTGTGTGCTATAACATCTCTCACTCTATTTTCTTTCTCTCCAAGCAATCTCTCCAGACTTCTTTTCATCCTACCATCAATTCTGATCCAGTTCCTTTGTCTTACTTCACATTTTTCTCTAGAAAAAAAAAAAAAAAAAAAAAAAACAATACATGTCCTACTGCAAGTTGAAAAAAAAAAAAAACAAAGAAACACACACACACACAAAAAAAACCCATCATACACGAAATTCCTGAAATAAGAAGAACTTTGCACACTGGCAGCTCCAACTGGCAGCGGGAGGTGAATGTTTAAAAAATGTAACTTAAAATACCTAGAAATCCAGAAAGGCAACATCCACAGTCTTTACACAAAATGTTCATGCTTACCAATCCAGCCAGTTTTGGATATTTTATAGCCAGGGAAACCAAAGAGACGAGAGAGGAGTGAGAGCTGTTGATACTGGTGGTTCTCTGGTAGGAGTGCTCACTTGTTGTCTCATGCAGGAGACAGTTTCAATCATCTATTCTTCTTCTTCTTTTTTTTTTTTTTTAACACAAATCTTGCCTGGCATACACTCCATAAATTGCAGCACAGTCCCGCAATGGAGCACACTTCTCATCGACAAAGTCACACTGATTCCCAACCTTTACTGGTGCTAGTGGCCTTCAAATTTAAGCTTCTTCTGCAGTCAAACTCATTGCAAATTGCTCTGTCAAAGAGTCTCAGATAAATGCCGTAATTTATTGATGTAAATCAGATTTTCCTACCATGCTGCTGTTTGATTTCCTTACTTGCCCTCATCCCTCTTTGCCGTCTTGTACACCTCATAACCTTTACCTGATATTTTCCTCTCCAGATACCACTCTATCCTTCTTATTGTCCTTTCTTATTTTTGCCTCTACCTATATTTTTGTCTCTACCCCCTGTTTCTATTCTCTCCTTCTTCCCTTTTCAATGTCCATCCCTCCCAAGAAATCACCACCTGTCCAAAAATGCTCCCCTTTCCTCTTTGAGTTTAGTGTTTCCTCTTTAGCCTGACTTTCTCTTCATTTGGTCTACCTCTCTCTCACACTATTTCATCGTCTCACCCCTCTCTTTGCTCCTCTCTTTGCACCACCTGTCACCATTCTTGATTTTTTTTTAAGACAGCCCTCCATCAGTGTATCAATTCATCTCAATCTCTCCTGTCCTCTTTCCATTAGCTGTGACTATCCTTCTTTACAATCAATTTTCTCCAACGACATTCCTCCATTGTAACATCTTACACCCATTTTTGTTTCTTTTCCATCCAGTTGTTCAATCCTACTTTGCAATCACTCTCAGTAAAAATCCCTCTGTAACTACAACAATGCACTTCTCTGTTCCCTCACTCTCCACTGTCTGTCCCTGTTGGCCCTTTGCTAACATTTTGCCATCCATCTGTCCCTCCCGCTATCCAGTCTGTTTCTTTATCTCACTTTAATACCCTTCTCTCCAAAGGTTCACATCCATCTCCAGTGGAGGAAAGATGCAAGGGATGAGGGCAACAGAGGATGGGAGGGAGGGGAGGAAGAAAAACATGGGGAAATGAGAAGGAGAATGCAGGAAAGAAGAGAAGGGAAAGGGAAGACTTTAATATCTGGAATGGAACGAGGAAAGACAGAAAGTTAAAATAAGTAAACACTTGGAGGTGCACGTGACACTGTAGGATAGTCTGTCAGTGCCTCCCTTCTCTCTGTCCGTTATTTAACGATAATATCAAATAAAACATGTCCATTTCTCTTATTTCTCCTCTTCTTCTTGCCTGATGTACTGGAAAGCTTAAAGTGGAGAGAGACTAGAAGGATGGGAGTGATGATGAAGCCATAAAAGTCTCAAACCACATTCAAACACAGGACATCACCGTTATTTGGTACATGTGCCTTAGCCAGACCCACCAGAATGACCCCTAGTCTTTTGTTTGTTTGTTTGCTTGTTTGTTTGTTTTTTTAAAACAGATCATACTTTCAATACATGTAAGTATGCATCTAGTTCATTCAGGTTCTGGTCATCTCTGAGTGAGGGAGATCTCAGGAGAATGTGATGTCTTATGCAAAGGATGTTTATTGATTGTTCAGCTGAGGAGAAGAGAATATGAGTGCTACAAGTGCCAAGAATGTGTAGTACCACACCAGTCCTGAGGGTTGCTCACTGGCAGGCCTTATTTTAAAGGAGAGTCCTTACCTAAGTATGTTAGAGGTCAGCAGTCCTGTGTTCATGAAAGGCTGCAAGCTCTATGTCTGTCATGCCCCAGACCTATGGCCTTGGTAGCATGGAGGCAGTACATCTTATCAATGTAGTTCAAAAGGGACTACATGTGACCTACAGCTACAGAGAAAATTCCCTGACAGTGGGTGGATAGATGGACGAACATTCAAACACGATAAGATTGTAAATCAGATTCTAAGGTGTCGACTCTGATAGTGGATTTACTCTAAGTTTTTTTTTTTTTTTTCCAGGTGTGAGGAGCGCTGACCCTAAAGGCAATTTTGTCCAGTTCAGAGTTATCCCGTGGGTCTGGGAGTTGGAAAAAGTGCTGAGAGCACGTTTGGTCCAGAGTTAAGAGCTCCAAACACGAGGTTAACGTCGGCACAAAATAAGGGCCCCAAGTGTCCTCAGCGCAGAGGCTGCTGCATGCCTAATACCACTATAATCAAGCTCTGAGAGAAGGACGGCATCCGCAGCGCTCCCTCTACAGGATTTAGGGATGCAGGTCTTGTTCTGGTACCGACAGTCAAGGTGTAACTTTGTTAACTTTTTAACAAAGATGTCTGCATGAACTCATCAATTCAAAAGACTAGATATGCATAAATGAGACCTTGTGAAAAACACTGCATTACAATGTTGAATAGCAGTTGTCCGTAGCTGACCCTGACCTCTCACCTCTAAGGGGATGTCAGGAAGAAAAGCTAATTATTGCTATTATTATTTTTTCTCCTTCCTAAACATACTAGTTAGCAGAATGTGTTGCCTGAGTTGTGCTGTAGTTTCAGTCTTCTTACAGTTTGTGCCTCTCATTTTGCCTCTCCCTCTCTCTTGCTCTGCTCTTTAATCACTCCACCAGTCTCTATACTTATTATACTCCACTATAATGTGCCATAAAGCACAAATACAATATAAAGTCATTCTAAAATGTGACAAGGGAGGCTGGCATGGAGTGAGAAATGCCATGGAGGAAGGGAAAGAGAGGACTTCTTCTCAGATACACACAAACACACACACACACACACACACACACACACACACACACACACACACACACACTTACACCCCCTGTTTCTGTTTCACTGTTTTACAATGTAAGGCCTTGCCTGGTTCAGCGGGGTCAAAACACACCCACACACACACACGCCCACAGACAGTCCCCCAGCTATCCACGGATGATCCCTTGATCTCACTAAGAATGTTGGAACCCCCATATGACCGTGAGAGAAGGAGGACCCCACAGCGAGGAGGCTTTACACACACATGCACTCTCACACACACACACACACACACATACACACACACACACACAATGATTTCGTTCTCTTTCACCCTTGTCCCTCTCCCATACAGTGTATGTGTGTGTGTGTGTGTGTGTGACAGAGGGAGCAAGAAAGAGGGAAATCAGTTGTGAGTCCTGCCCTCTTCCCCCTCAGTTAGGGAAGTTCACACACCATGAATGATCACATCTGGTCTCTCAGTATTTTGTGAAATTCACATAATGTCATGCTGAAAAATGAAAGGAATTGTTTTCTTGCCATGAAATGTTTGTGTGAACGAGGCCTGACTGGTAACAAGCAGCGGTTTGACATTAAAATTGCACTGTGACACGTTCACAGTGCAATTTCAAAAAATCTTTGAGAGTGATTTTTTTTTTTTTTTTTTTTTGCAAAAGTTTCCCTTATTTAAAAGGAACATAACAGGCCTGCTTTGACTCCTTGTCAACAGTTGTATTGTATCTGTCCATCACAAATATTGGGTGCATAAATAAATGGTAAATGGATTGCATTTCTGTAGCATTTTTCTAGTCCACTGACCACTCGAAGTGCTTTATAATGTTTACCTCACACTGAATCATGCACACACACATTCGCACACTGATGGGAGAGGCTGCCATGGAAGGTGCCAAGCTGCCAATCAGGAGCGGTTAGGGGGTTCAGTGTCTTGCTTAAGGACACTTTGGCACGCTCTCTGGAGGAGCCTGAAATCGAACTAGGAGCCTTCAGATTACGAGACGGCTGCTCTACTGCTCTAGTTCAAAAAATTAAAACATGGGGCTAAACCATGAGCTAAGATTTTATGCAGTGTTTTATCATCAGGTTTTAGCCCATATTTAGCCAGTCATCTGTGATTTATTGTCTCTCTGGAGGAGCCAGGGGTCAAACCAGGAACCTTCTGATTATCAGACAACTGCTCTACCACCTGAGCCACGCCGCCTCATTACAGGAGATGCTTCAGTAGCTGAATGTGGCCACTACTGACAAAATCAAATAAGGTATGTGTGGCATCTTTGAAGTTTCACAGAGCAGTTTTTCACATTTTTTGAGCATGAATGGGAGTGAACGTTGGCAGCTTAGTCTTGACTTCTAAGCTATACCTTCTAAGCTATATTCTGTGCTCACTTACGCAACCAAAATCTGTGACAGACACCATCATGACTGACCATGAGACGTCAAATCAGGAACCGGTGTGGCCCTTCAATTATGACCTGTAATCGGCTGTCTGATGGACTCTCTAGGATAATCTAGCACCATTGGCTTGCTGCAGAAGAACTTGAGACAAACTGGCTCACATCCTACCTGTCAATCAGTACAGCCGGCTCCACACCCTTTCTCACACCCTCTGTCTCCTTCAAATGGTGCAGAGTGTGTAAAGGCCCAAAAAGCCCAAAACCAACTCAAACAATGCTGCAAAGCCAATGTCACTGTGGACTAAAGTCTGTAATAGCCACATCACAGACAACCACAGGCTGATATTGTGTATTTACTGACTGTAATTTCATTGTGAAAAAAGTTGGGTTTTGCAGCTCTATTGTGAACGCTCACGTACATGAATGTGTGTGTGTGTGTGAGAGTGAGAGTGAGAGCATGTTTGTGTGTGTGTGTATGTGACAAAGCCAGTGATAGAGGTATATTTATATGTATATCTATTTGTGTGTATTTACGTGTGTGTTTGTATGTGTGCGTGTCTGTACACTGTATGTGTGTGTAGTGAATATGTGAATATGTGAGTATGCACCCTAACTGTGCCGCAACCTGATTTGATTTTCTGCTCCATTTGACCTGCAATATCTCTGAAATAAAGGACATCAGAATATACAGTGGACTTAAGCACCTCTGCCAAACATCGGAGAAGTTGTAAGGAAAACGATTGTGTGTGTGCGTGTGTGTGTGTGTGTGTTAAGATAACATAAAACACTGATTGACTGGGTAAATAGAATTGTTGTGGCAGATACATACAGGGTAAAAGAGAAAAAAATAACAAGCATATAGCAACATAACACAAGCACAAACAGAAATAAAGACATGAAAAAAAACAACAAAAAACAGTTGACTGTATGTACAGATTTATTTACAGCTTTTTACTTACAGCAACAGAAGACATGGAGCAGGTGGAAATAAAACGCTACATTTTGTTATTGTAACATAGTTGTTATGTTGCTCTTATGATTTTGTATTTTTTGAGGTCTCTACCTCAGCACCATACATCAACATACATTTTCTGATTACAGTGTAAGTCACCAGACAACGACATCCTCAGGGGAGAATAGGCTGATAATCCTCCTCAAACATGTGCAAAGACATTTCTTTCTCTTGTCTGATTTTATTTTCAACAACACCTTTCTCCATTAGCTACATAGATTAAAAACCAAACACACAAACAAACAAAAAAAAGAGAACATGGCAATGAGATGATTCCATACTGCTTGACCTCAGTGTGCTCTTGCTATGTTTATGACCAACTCTTGTGTTGAAGCAGAAAAATGTTTTTAAATTAAATGAAACAAATTCTTTTTTCTTTCATTTCTTCTTTTTCCCTTTTTTGTATTGCATTGAACAGTTCATATTGTATAAAACTGTCTATGCTCAACAGTAAATCAGCAACTTTTATGCCGAAAACATCTGAGATGAGATACGTTGTACTTTTAGTAGTAGATTTTCACAGTCATAGCCAGTTTAGTAAAATTTTTATCAAAGTCAGTACTTCTATTAGAGTAATATCTTTTACTATTCTTTTTACACCATAAAGGAGAAAGAGGAAGCAAGCCTCAGTTAAATGTCACCAAAAGAGCAACTCACTGTGTAAAGGGCTGAAAGAAGGAAAAAAAAAAAATAGAGAAAGTTTAGTTTGGAGATAACACAGAGGGAGAAGGGGGAATAGTGAGATGAAGACAGAGAAAGATAAAGAGAGAGATTTTTGTGAGAGAGAGCAGGAGGGAGGAAATAAGAGATGGACTGAGCTCTGCAAAACCATAAGGACTAACAATTGTCCAACCTTATAAATCTGCTCTTTAACTCTCATTGGGCATCTGTGTGTGCAAACATACAAATGCACACTGATTACAGTAAATGGGGGAGGAAGCTTGTATAGTTTATAAAGAGTTAATCTTGTATCCATATGCCTCTAATAATACATTTTATCTAAATATTACATTTCAAGCAACAAGGCACAAAGTTCTGTACAAAGGAATTTAAAACAGACAATAAATGAAAAAAAAAGCACAGTGTACATAAGAATAAAAAAATAACTAAATAAAGGGAAATTAATGGCATTAAAATACAGCACAGACATGGTTTGACTGCGAAACTATAAAAGAAAGTCTATTAAAGTGTGTTTTCAAACACACTTTACAGTAACGCACATTGCATTGAATTAAATTAAGAGGGAGAACAAGAGCGAAGCAGTGAGAGATTATGCACGTACAACTCTTTTAATTCACGAGCCTTTCCATTAAGTCCCAGTTGTCACTTTTTTACCCTTGAGTTTTGACTTTCCGCTCCTCTTGATTTATGGTGAAAACAGAAAGCAAAATGCCCAAGGACCAATTGTCAAAGTCTGCAGGAGGAGTGAATAGTTTCCTGTGGAAAGAGAAAGGGCATAAAATGAATTTATGCTGAGAACGATGCTGAAAGAGGGAGAGAATGTGAGTGGGAGAGGAACACAGGAGAGAGAGAGAGAGAGAGAGAGAGAGAGAGAGAGAGAGAGAGAGGCAGCAAGGCAGAGTTGGACTGACAGAACCCAAAAAAGAAAGCAGTGCACTCTCAGTACTTTATTAATGAACGGCAAATTAAATGTTAAATGGAGACTGCTGGGTAGTGTGAACCCATTAAACAGGGAGAATATGAAAAAATATGAAATAAAGGAAAGGAGCAACAGGAGTGTCAAAGAGGAAGGAAGAAAGGGAGAGAGAGAGGCAAAGTTGGAGGAGGAGTAAGTGTGTCTTGAACGAGTGTGTGTAGGTGTGGGTGTACAGCAGCTCTCTCAGTCATGAAGCGGCTGAATCTCAAGGGATTTGAACTCGACCTCCTGCCAGTGGAACACTCTTACCATCATAGCCACAACCAATCTAATCCTAACCCTGCCACTCTGTGTGTGTATATGTGTGTGTGAGAGAGAGATAGTCTTTTTTTTTTTTTTTTTTTTTTTGATTACTTTCGGGGACACACACCAGATTAAAGACCCAGTAATTGGGGATGGCTTGTTCAACTGGGGACAAAAGTGGTGCCCCCATTTGGAAAAAGCTGCTTTTTGGAGTCAGTGGTCAGGGTTAGGGTTAGGTATTCAGTTGTTATGGTTGGGTTTTCATCTGCATCAGGCAGCAGAGACTCCAAATTTATGGATAGACAGATCCCAATCTATAGCCCTTTGTTCAATCCTCACCTGTGGGAGACACAAAAAGTGTGGCCAAAGTTAGTGTGAGCAGGGTCCCAGTCTGTGTTTTTATCATAATCTCAGTCCATCTGTGTTCGTATGTGTGTGTGTGTGTGTGTGTGTGTTAGGGGTCTTACGCAAATGCTTACAATGTGGGCATGGCAAGGTTTAATTGAAGAGGATGAAAGAGCATGACTGGAAGATCACATGTATATTATCTTACGTTCACATTTCTGGCCTGAACAATAAGAGGCCATGTAAAGCTTCGGTGCCTGGACTCACACTGTCAGCCAAAGAGCAGAGGAACCACAAAGCCCCTGATTCCACAAAACTCCCACTCAGATCTAAAAAATTTCCAACTGAGATGTGAAAGTAACACCAGTGAGAAAGTTCAAACTTTGCATCAGCGAGGTACGGATCTTTTCTGGCCCCCAGGGATTCAGTTTTTACTTTGCAGATCTCAACAGTGTTAGACAAAACTTTCTCTCTTACAACAGTGCAAAAAAAAAAAAAAAAAAAAAAAATCATTTTATCACTTCCATCATTTGCTTTCATAGCACTCTATCGTCACAATCTATGTAGGGTCGCAAATAGGGTTACAAGATTATTTGTTACTCCTACACTGTGGCCCTGACCCCTTTTTTTTTGGAGAAGTTGGAAATCCTGGAATTTAACTGACATGCCTAAAACAAGATAAATTTTGCTATAGGCATCCAAGTGAAAAGGCAGTTGTGTCAAATGACCGTGCTGTTATTCTGCACCCACTGCCAGAAGGCCAAACCTCCTACATAAATGTTTTTTTTTTTCTTTTTTTTTCATATTTTTAAACATGTATATGTGATATGTTACTTGATAACCTGCCTACCTAACCTTGATAGCCTATGTGGATGGTCTTTGTGTAGATGCTGTGTGTATGAATGTGGGCAATCTTTGTGTTATCACATTTATTGACTGTCTGCAGCATGACTGCTATTTTTAGCATGCATTGTTTTGTGATTGGCCGATTGGAGTGAAAATTTAATCAACTCTTCCTTGGCTGGGGACCAGCCTTTCTCCCAAGTTTCATATAAATCCATTCCGAAGTTTGAGATATCTTGCTCACAGACAGACAGACAGACACGGCAATTTCAGAGAGTAGCCTCCGCCAAATCCTTAGCAGAGGTAATAACAGTCATCATGACTTTGTCTAAACTAAGATTAAACTTTCAAAATAATTCCTTTTGTGCTAGAAGCAGAAGAAAAGGGCTTTCAATAAAGCTGGAGAACGGCTGTGTTCACTCTGCAAAATAGATGGAAACAGAGCCGTGTTTCCTCCTGAACTGCACAGAATAACAACACGTCAGCAATTCACAATTTCCTAAATTCACATTTTTACAAAATCTTAAAAATCAGATTTATTTCTGTAAATAAACTTCAAATTAAAGCCATTGTCAGATAAATTGTTTAATTCATTATTTGGTAATAATATCTGTTTGTGCTTTGAGAACTATGTTTTGTCTTATTGTTTGTTAGTGTTGTCGCTGTCTGTTTAATTAGTATTTGTGCTGTATATGTGCTTTGGCAAGATGCATGTTTGTATTTCATGCCCACGAAACCCATTTAAATTGAACTGAAGTGAAGTGAAAAGGGAGAGAGGAGTGGTTTTGCAGGGATACTACAGGGAGGTAATGCTCTGCCTGCAAATCTCCTCAGCGCTGTTCACATTCGGTATTAACATCCATCTTGTGTGATCCAACTGGCATTATCATTTGTCTCAAAAGTATCTCCAGTGGCCACTTGCGATTAGATTTTTGTGACTGCGCACGTATATTCCATGCTGTCACTTTCTTTCCATTATTCCCCATCCATCCTATTCCTTATCTCAGGTCTGTTCACGGAGCAGTGGTGATGAAGCACTCCACCTGATCCAGGCACCGCCATCTCACCGCAAAAATACATTTCATTCAAATCTGAATTTCACATCAACGGTCCTGTCTATCAAACATCGCTTACTTCCACAGAAGCCACCAGCATCCGTGACCGCCTCCAAAGAGGGTTTCAATCAAACTATCAATCAATCAAATACATGTAACACAAAGTGCTTCACACAGTAAAACAATAAAACAATACCCCCATCCCCAACTCCCCAACCCTGTTTAAATAAGAGAAAAGACAAAGACAATAAAAATAAAAATAAACAAAACAAAACAAAACAAAAAAACAGGAGCTGAGGAAACACTATCATAAATTTCAGTAATCTGCACTGAGGAAACAGCAAAGGCAGGATTAAGACCAATAAGAAATAGATGAAACTCGAAAATAGCAAAATAAAAGCATTTATAAAATGAGTAAGATATGAAGACCAGAAAGCAAATAAACAACTAAACAAACAAACAAATTAATAACTACATAAGTAAATAAAAACTCCAAACAATAGATAGGTAAATGAATAAAGTGAATGAATGGGTAAGGGTGCAAAATAAAATAATAAGAGGAGACATGCTTAGAAGTGAATAAAACCAGAAAATAAAAGGTCTGGTATTAAAACGGAACAATCAATAGAATGAAAGGATAGTCTGTAATGGAAAGCAGGCTACAATGCAGGAATAAATATGAAAATAAATAACTAAATCTCAATTTAAAGCGCTTTCCACTTGTTACTAGATCACCCAGGACAGTTTTTACAACCAAACATAAACAACATCTTACCCTTAATAAAAGCTCTTGCAAGAGAATATTTTTTGAGTCCAGCTTGAACAACAACAAGATGGAAAATATAAAATTCCCGGAAAATTCAGTCAGTCATGTGCAAATGCCGCAGGTGGCTGCACTCATCCTTTGTAGAACTCTGAAATGTAAGTGTGCATTACTATTACAAATAAATTATTATGAAGAGAGTTTAATTAGCTGGGCAGCTTGCAGTTGCATTTCTTTCTCTCCGTGTGACGTAGTGGCTAATTATCTGATTACATGCTACACTAGTAACACATAATTGTTGACCTGAAGGCTAATTGGCTGAGCTAGATTACCTGCTGCACAAGAAGGTCCTAGTTGGTCATAATGTGTTCGACTAATTTAGATAATTCATTTAACTTTACACTCAGGAAATAATTTATAGCCTAGCTGATAGAGATGGGAAAAAATCCAGTTTTTAACAGTATAATCAGTTGTCAGTCAGGATGGCAAACAGTCTGAACACACACACAGACCTGAGCAAATGAACAGGAAGTACGCCTGGGACTCTGTGCGATACACTGCAGAGGCACAGGGGCTGCAGGTCTAGCTCCACCTCAGTGAAGCCTGGTGAACCTCTATCATGGAGGAGGAGAGTCTATGCATGTTATTTCACTGAGGGAGAAATCACTGTGCTGCAGGTGAGCTTGTAACCTGAAGTCGAATGAAAACTCTGGGGTTTAATTTGCAGACAGGGCGGGGGATTTTTCTATTTTTCATGTTTTTTTTGTTTTTTTTTTCTGTTGTGTATTTTCGAGTTGTTGCTCATTTGTTATCTACATTTCGGAAATTGATTCCGGTGTGTGCAATCAAATCTGTAGCTTTGGAGTTGACTCATCTTGAGTCCCAGTGCCTGGAATCAAACAATCGATTCCTTTACGGATCTATCCCCATGCTTACCGGTTAGTCCCGTGCAAATAAGACAGCTGCCCTCTAGCATGTGTACTGTGCATTTTATGTTTTTGTGGTCTGTCATTGATACAGGCATTACCTGGACTGGGGGATAAAATAAATAAATAAAACTGTTAGGTTTGGCAGTGATGGCGCCAGTGTAATGACAGGCCATCTGGGTGGTGTTGCAGCCAGGCTTCTTCACTGTGCACTGCATGGCACAGAGGCCATAGAGCTGGCCTGTGAAGATGCCCTTAATGGCCTCTGTTGGCAAGAAAACCTGGACGTTCTCCTTGGTGGGTCACATTTTATTACAACAGCCCACCATAGCATGCTGGTCTGAAATCTGCTTCCAGCACCGTGGGATGTAGCCATTTCATGCACCTGTGCATTTGTAGAACAAGGTGAACTGGACATAAAAAAGGCGACTGGAAAACTTCTTAAATGGTTAAAAGTGCTACTGTGCTCCACCATAATCAGCTATGTAGGGCTTTGTATTTTTAGGGCATGTTTTTTTCTGTCCATTAGGAAAAGTCTGCCTCAGTAAACATTGATAAAACTGCGATGATGTGTGTGTCAGGCAAAATCACGAGGTGCAAAGGACCAACAGGCGGAGGCAAAGGGGCTGCTGGCCAAACCTGAGGATGTCATCGCATATGCCTCCGTTATGACAGATGTCCCGGGACAACTCCACAAGCTGTCAGATAACATCCAGAGGAGACTGCAGTGTGGCAGATGTCCTGACTGGCTCCAAGTGCAAAACTGTGCTGTGGGAATACCTGTCACAGTAAGCATCATGAATATCCTCATTTCACATGCATAGTTATTTTGGTTATTTAGATTATGTACAGTGACACACACATCCTTGTGCTTTGTCTAGGGTGCTGGATAGAAAACCGTCCAAAACTGTGAAAAGTCAGTCAGGTTCCTCTCGATGCTTTTTACTGCCTCATTACGTGGCTTTGGTCACGACTCCTCTGCAGGGAGTGACACTCTCAGGCCACATTCACGTTAGAGATAAATACAGTTAATGTGCAGCGATGAAACTGCACCATACCCCCTGTATGCTTCTAAACAAATAAGGATGAGTCGTGTTATGGTAATTATGATGAAGCATGGAATTAAAGAACAGGCAAAAAACTCCCATTTTTTCTTGCTTTGGACAGCTTGCTTTCCGATATTGATGTAAGTTCTTCAAGGAATATTGCATATATAAGATGGCATGTTTGTAGGCCCCTGTAATTATGGATGGCAAAGTCAATGGGTCAGTCAGTCTGTTTACCATTTAGGTTATGGTGAACAGATTGGCATTTAGGGGCTTGCAGTTGGGAGACATTCAGTTCCAGCTGGGCTAAACTGGTCAAGTTTGAAACAGCAGTCACGGGCAAATATTAAAGAGTCACAGGGTGCAGCTTCTTCAGCCTAATTTCAGTGGTGGAAAGCGTACCAGAAATTGTCACTCAAGCAGAAGAATTGTTACAGTGATACTATTTTACTTAAGTAGACATAAAAATATCACTGTAAAAATCTACTAAAGTAAAGATAGAAAACAACTCATTTGAAATGTACTCAGAGTAAATGTTACTGAGTTATTTTTTTTTTTATTTTTTTTTTTTTAGAAAAAAATAATTTTGATAGAGGGTCTGAGAGTCTGACCATTTCCTGTGAAATTCATGAGGGTGCAGTTTTTGATGTTTACAGAAAGAATGCAGAATTTGTACTGTGTCCTTCATGTGATTTAAAATGTATCCAAGTACAATACTTCAGCAAATACGCTCTTAAGTAAAATTACTCACAAGTACATGAAAAAGTTACTTTATTACAGTAATATAGGTAAACATATTTAGTTACTTTCAACCCTGCTAGTTTAAAGTAGGCTATAACATGAAAATTGAGCATTTCACAAATGTCTGTTGATCCTGGTCTTGCATATCTGTACGAACAGACAGAAACACATCCAGCAGACTGCAGAGGAGACGAGAGTGAGAGCAAAGTGAGTTTAGTGAGAGCGAGAGATACACAGGGAGGCAATCAGTGACAGTGACAAGTAAATGGGAAAAACATGGGAGATACTGTTTCTGTGAAGGAGGCAGAATTGAATGCCATTGTCATTGCAGAGTAGTACAGACAGTTATTTGCATTTCGCTGTGCACTTGTATCTGTTTCATCAAACCTTTAGGTGGGGTTTTAGGTGCCAGGTGATGTCACCACCGGTAGAGTACAAGTGGTGACATCTGCCTCTGAATGCTGCTCCGGTGTGAATGTCTTCCCACCGCCACAAACTTATTATTTAGCCTCATTACCAACAACTCAGACCCCACCGTCACTAACTCACTCATTTGCTCACACAGCCCAGACAACCACTTTGGTTTATTCAGACTCCTAGCAGGGCTTCGTCTTGTTTTTGCTTGAAGACGTACCTTCAGGTTCAAAATGTAACACTGTGGCATTAAGACAGGTGGTGTATTATAATTACACAGAGAAAAGAGGCAATCCACCGTAGATGACATTAATTAGTACATTTCACAAAATCATGGCTGGAATGAAAAAAGGTCAATTTACTGCGGTAAAGTCAATACTGCTGTTTCAAAAAGAGAAAGAATAAATAACCTTTCATGCTGTCTTTTCCTGACCAATAGTATTTCAGGTCTGTCAACTTGGTGGCCTCATCCAGCTCCTCCTTGGTGTCCTGGTCAGATCAATTTTCTAGGCAACTGACCAGACCCTCAACTAGAGCAGTCACTGATGCAGGGATATTTCTCTCCTGGGATCAAGGTGTTGAAATTTCCCTCTCACCCTCTCTCTGCTTCAAACTTTTGAAACTGGACTGTCAGTCATTCATTCATTCCCTCAAACATACATAAGGGACCATGTTAATATTAAGCATTCATGTGGCCATTTGATGCGTTGCACCTGGGGGTGTGCAGCTCACCCACCGTTTCCATGCGCATCTCGATACGTAATCAATAACACCAATAGATACATTTTAAGTAGCCAACCGATCGATACAGATTGACACACAATCCCATTTGGTCCTATCATGAAGTGATAAAATGCAGTGCAACAGTGTGAATCTTTACATTTTGATTCGACTAATGCTACATGTAACAGGAGAGAGAGAGAGAGAGAGAGAGAGAGAGAAAGAGAGAGAGGAGCGGACATTGCAATGGTGTTAACATCTTACATGGAATTTCTTTTGTTGAAAAAAAAATCATTGGACAGTAAACAATATTTTAAAACAGTGCACTGTTTATAATGCATTTTTGCATTTTTCCATTTTTGCAGTGAGATGCTCTCTTCTATATGCTGACACTCTGATTCATATTAGGCGTGCTATGGTTTTAGTAATAGGATTTGACCATGCACGGGGATGTGGAGAGGAAAATTTTTGATGCCACTTTTTTCCATGGTTGAAGTGGCTGGTGGTGTTGTGAGGAAAATCAGCCGCTCACTCTCCCAAAGTCTCCCAAGTCCATCTCTGGATGAGATGGACTTCTCTGGATGAGATGGACAATCTCCCAAATCCATCTCTGGATGGACTTGGGAGATTACCAGATTATCGCTACCTATGTATTTAACTGCTGTTCTGAATGTTTTGCATTTTGTAAAGCTTTCATAAATTTCCCTATCTTTAAGACCTTTGACCTATCTTTAAATTCTTTGCTGTTGGTTATCATCTTTTACGAAACAATACGAAGAGGAAAGAAAAAGAGAAGGGGGAGGAGGGGACGCCTGTTTTCTTTGAGGGAAGGGAACAGGGTCATGTGACCTGTTACAGTTTTTTTCAATCGCTTTACCTCCTTTGTCAACTCAGAAATGCTGGTATCAAAACAGTTAATCCATAGGCCTAATGAGAGGTGCACTTCCCAAAATAACACATTTTGTTTGCAAAAGGCTCTTACCATGACAAAACATTTCAGACATGCAGCAAAAGCACATTTTGTCACTGCCCAATACAACTCGCAGTCAAGCAACATAATCCAGCCACTCACTCACTTCATACTCAACACCAAAATGCAACACACCTTTTTTAGTCTGAGCAGGTTCAACCTTACTTTTTTCCTGTGTGTATTGCAGTCATATTTTTGACAATTTACATAGTTACATATTGTAAAGCAAGTAGCAAAATCCAATATTTCCCTCAAACAACTCAACTTCTGCCCAAATGAGTAGATTCCTTCAATCAGCTCTACTGTACTGTAACACAGCTGACAGCAGAATACAAAATACAGCTGTCAGTGTGAACAAGGTTCTCCTGTGAGCTACACATTCAAATGTGAACTTACAATAAACAATTGCATCCAAACTCAGAAAGACTTTGAAGTGAAATTATACTGTATTGATGGGAAAAACTGAAATACGGTAAGTCACATACAGTATTACACAGAAAAACTCAAAGGAGTTGAGAAAAAAAAAAAATACAGAATACAATTTATAGGCCCCTTTTTTTTAGGTGTATACTGATTGATTGGTGAATGGTGATTTGTGGAACGGGTAGTGATGCAGGTGCACTAGTGATTTCACAGTGATGCAGGTCATTTCTATCAGCTGTGAGCAGATGTTTTGCTTTTGACTACCACAGTGAAGTCAATGGAGTCAGGGCCATGTAAATGACACATGTGAGAAGTGTTGTGAAAAAGAGCCTGAAAAATGTGTGAATCCAATGAAAAGGTATGGACACATTTGCAAAAGAAAACTTCTGCTGTGGTTTGGAGGTGAAGATGACGACAAAGTGGATCCCAGTTTCATTATACTGGAAAAAGCGAATGAAAAAAACTGTAAGACTCTTCTCACTCATAGGGTGAGAGAAAACAGGAGACAAATGCACATAATGTGAAAGTAACAACAATGGCAATTATGTGAGTGCCATATCGGGATTTACCAATACACTTAAGTGCTGCATTAATTTTTCCATGATTTGCTTGTATCTATTTACTGGTACAGGCTGTTTGACACGATGTAGCTGCATCTTAAACATTAAGTGCATCTAAATGAACAGATGAATCACCACACAATCATCACACAAGTACTAAAATAATTGACCTATAAATCTTCAGTGGACACAATACATATACAAAAGACAGTAGACACTCAACAATGAAGTGTGTGGAGTTGACAAATACAGATTAAGAAAAAAATAATTAGATTTAAGAGAAGTGGGCTGAGATTAAATGTATGTTTTCCTACCACCAAAGGAAATGTCATAAGACTGAGATGCTTTTTTTTTTTTTTTTTTTTTTTTTTTAATTTGTCACCACAGTGCCTTACACAGTGATCATTTTGCTGGGTCGAGGTCAGCTGGGGTCTTGCTGAGGGACTGTCCAAACCTGCTTGAGCTTGTTAAGTGTCTTCCTCACCCTCCAGCCTCAACATCTGAATGTGAGCACGGTGTCAGCACGATGAGGTCAATGAAATTGAAATGCGAATGGCAAGCAAATTTGTCACCAGAGACACCGGATGACCTGATGCACATCCTGATGATGTCAGCGAGGGTCGATGAGTATGACCTCGCAGATGCCAGATGCCGTTGCTCTCTGACACAAGGACTGTGTCTTCACAAAGGCAATGTGACGAGGAGGATGGGAATTATAAGCATGGCGAAAGGAGGAGAAGAAAAGGAGGAAGAGGAGGATTTGATTCATCATTTTTTCTTGCTTCATTATTGTGTAGGATGTCAGTTTGTGTCATGAATCTGTATCTGCCATCTGTCTTTATCAACTGTAAAAAATGCAAAAACATAATGAATAACTGACTGATTATGATTACATATAAATTCTCTCTTGCACTACAATTATTGTGGCATCAAAACAAGCAAGTTAAAACTGAGCTAGTACTAGTTTTCTTCCTGACTAAAATCCTTAAAGAGAAACTGAAATATGTACAGTGCTTTTTACTTTTTCATTTATTTATGTATTTATTTATTTATTGTTTTCATTCGTTGTAGAAAGCATCATGTAACTTTTATCCTTGTCTAAAAGTGAGGCCAGTAAGTTGATTTTTTTCCTGAGTCAAACCAGCAGGATTAAAAATGATTTTCACTCATATGTGTGGAGCAATCGACCTCAGTTTTTAGCCCTGTTGCCCCCATTAGGTTGACTCTGCAGCTGCACCTGTCATCCTCCACCGGGCTCAGTAAACAGTAATATCAGTGACCGCTGGCTCGCCAGAACAGCATGCCGAGAATTATTTTACCAATCTATTGATATATCAGAAGAGGCAAAGGCTGCAAAGCTTTTCAGTTTGATATGGTATGTTGGTCATTCATTTCAAATAGACTCGGGGCGCATGGGGAGAGAGGGAAAGGGCGGAGGGATGCCTGCTGAACATAGAAAAATTGAGATCAGTTCAACTGCTGATATAAAGTGTAGCGAAGGTCAATCAGAGGGTCAGCGGCATGCTCCTCCACAGTAAAAACGTCCATGGATTTCTGTTGCCTCCAAAATCAGTTGCACCACCCATAAGCGCCAGTAAAATCCGGCCTCAAGAGACAGCTACTAAGTGACGAGGGCGACATCCAGTGACAAAGTCTCTGCCTGTGTGAGTTCAGGCTTGGGTAGCAATGGCTTCATTTTGTCAGCTCAACTTTACTTCTCCAATGCAAGCTTTTCAAGTGTAACTTTTTAGCCGGTGGAAAACTAAACTGACTCAAAATTCAGATTCTTTATATTTTAATTTAGAAATACAGCAAGGTAGCAGCAGAGAGCCTTGGTATGGAGCTCACCCAGCAAGGCTCAGTCCTTGTCACAGCAGCCCCAGCTCAATTCTGCTTCAGAGATTTTGCCGCGTGTCACCATCTCTCTCTGTCCTGAATTTCCTTTTTCTCTACTTTCCTATCTTTTAGTGCAGGCATGCTAAAAGATAAACAAAAAAAAAGAAAAAAAGAAAAATGTAAAGCCTTGGGATATGGCATAAGTAAGCTATTTTGGCAAACGTTATTAATCAAAAGTGGTGCTGACTATTTTAATTAAGAATGTATTCAAGATAATTGTGCATTGTGCTAAATTGAAAACAAAAACCTGCAAGACATGTGGTGAGAGAAAAAAAATCAGGGTTCATAACATAGTGAACTGAGAACTGCAGATTCATGGATTTTGGAGTCAATATAAAATCATTACAAAAGCACATTAATGCACTTTTTTTCTCCTTCTTTTTGTAATTTCATGTGTCGATGTGACTGGGGGATGAAAGCCTTCTGTCAGTCCTCTGTTCAAGGATATTCAACACAGATGTCACCTCAACACATACATACCACTAATTAGCAACCACTGTTTGTTGCCAGGCCACACACACACACACACACACACCCATATACACACGCACACACACCTCTAAATTGGTGGCTTTAGCAGTATCTGGACCACTAATAAATCAGACCACCCTGGGTTTGTTTGAAAGGTGGTCTCTCCACGTCTCCATCTGTGCTCTGCATTGAACCCTCTTGATAAACTGCCGTGCTTTATGTATGTGTACATGTCAGATTTTATTTGTTAAGCATGTAGGCAGCAATCAAAGTGATAAGCCAAAACTGAAGTGGAAGCACAGACTTCCCCACTGGTTTCACTCACTTTGAAACACACCCACACAACATGTGCACTCACACACACACACACACACACACACACACACACACACACACACACACACACACACACGCACAAAGGCAATAGAAGCTGCACAGCACTGACTGGGGAGTCATTATGTAATGTGCCATATATCAAAGTCTTCCCTTGAGCGACTTCAGGGATAATTGATACAACAAAGGATCACGCTGCCTGAGCCATGGGAACCACTGGGAGTGACTCCTAAATCACAAGGAGCCCACACGACACATTAAGACTCACTTTGGATCACTGTGTGCCATGTTAAATCATTTGGAAGACAATCTGAATTACCTAGTTTTTTCTGCAAAAGTGTTATCTGGTCATTCCCTGCAGTGAACACCGCCCTGTCACCCCCCAACTCCAGCATGCATGTGGGTGATACGTGCGTGAAAACATCATGACAACTGCAATAGCTTACTGAAGCATCCAGCATGCCTTGTGGCACATTAGCAGATGCAGTGATTGCTATGCCCGGCAAAACCCTGTATGTGCTGCTTTCTCATTTGTGAAATTAAGTTCACGCACACGCAAAGCTTACTGATCTTAAAACCGTAAAACAGTATCGCTGTTGCCAAGTTCAGCAACTTTAGGGTTGTTGTTTCTGAAGTTGTTCGATAAAATTGAGAGTTATAGGGCTTGTCAAAAAAAAGAAAAAAAAAAAAAATTCTCCCACTGATCCCCAAGCAATACTGGCCTCCCACACACGCACACACACACACACACACACACACACACACACACACACACACACACACAGGATCACAGACTTGTTAGGAGCCAGCAGTGTTTTACATGCACGTTATTATTCCAATTTTGACCCTTTTACTCAAATATCATGTGGCGATACACTGCATAATATTGTGATACACACATACAGTGATACACTGTCGAAGGTTTTCTTGTCAGTTGCTTTATTTTAACAGGGTGATTTTATTTACCTTGCTTAAAAAAAAAAAAAAAAAAAAAAACTTGGCAAGAACAACACTTTTATTGTAGCCTGGAGGCAAAAGTTAAAAGCAGCTTTACATCTTTCATTTTACCGTCATCCTGACCCACTTGTTATTTTACTTATTTATTTATTTTCCTTTTTTCCTCCCTCTAATTTATTTTTTCTATATGATGCTGACTACACTTTGGGATGCATTTAGCATTGCATATTGTACATATTCATTGTTACATTATTAATAGATTGATAGGTGTTGCTCTGCACCTGTTGCTGATGATTTAATCAGTAGAAAAGTCATGTTTGCCCTTTTGCACATGTAGA
The DNA here is from genome assembly GCF_902150065.1 of Myripristis murdjan. Lineage (NCBI taxonomy): Eukaryota > Metazoa > Chordata > Actinopteri > Holocentriformes > Holocentridae > Myripristis > Myripristis murdjan. The sequence continues at coordinate 11,727,349 of NC_043991.1, read as the reverse complement.
AACTGATCGAGCTGGTTTCTTATGCCCTCTGTATGGGATTTTTTTTTTTAATGATTTCTTTATTTTTACTTACTTAATATGTGGTAACATATTACTTTCCATTGTTTTCTTATTAAGTCCCAATGCTTCTAATTTTACTTATGCAATAAATATTCTGGCAAAGAAAATAAAATAAAGAGGTGAAAAGTTTTTTTTTTTTTTTTTTGACTTTGTTTGCACAAGAAAATTGCCTGTGCATCAGAGTTAATGTCATGCAGCGTAACGAGGAAGGGAGCACAGCGTTTTCTGTTCGTTTTGCGCTCCTGCTGTATTTCTGTCAGAGCTGCTTGCTTCTGTGAAAAGTAGAAATGCACTAATTTGACTTGTGGGTGTATACAGAAATAGTAAATCAATATTTTTATATGATCTCTTTATTTATTGCACAAAACTAGCCAAAGGGGTGCTGGATACCAAGAAATAATGGGCACAGGCATGTATTTTAATCTACGTTTTCTTTCTGGGTTTGATCGCTCTATAGAGGCCAGGTCAAGGCTGTTCAAACCACTGCTGGAGGTTATCTGTCTCATAATCTGGAGGTTATGTGTCTCATAAAATTTGTCAGGTGTGGCCAACCAGTCGAGCATATAGAGCCAAGAAAAAAAAAAAAAAAAAAAACATTGGAAAGAGCCACACAACACCTGTAGTCTTCATAGGTCTTGGCAATCTTTGTTTTCCACAGTCCTTTTGCGCTCTGGCTTGTCCTCACTTGTGGCTACTTGAAGCAAATTTAACGTGTGTGAGTAAGAACAGAGCGAGGTTTTGACTTCTCTTGTTTCAGTGCAGAAAAAACGGATTCACAGATGTGCGTTGATCCAAACATTGACTTTAGCTCGAGTGCCACTGGTGTATCTGTCTGTGGACACAGCTGTGATGACAGGTCCCGTCTTTTACTGGCAAAATGTCAGGCAGCTCCTCCATAATTGTGCCGTCTTCTGACACCAAACGTACAAATATTATGCCAACTGTGGCTCATCTTGAACGTCACAAGACTCATCTGGCATTTCTCAAGATCCATATATAACTGTGTTTCAGCTGAGTTGTTGGTTTCTGATATTCTTTGTTCGATTTTGTGCCGTTACAGCTGCAGGTCTGACATGAAACACTTCAAATCGCAGTCTTCAGTATTCCATGCCACCTGGTTTGATGCCAATGTCACCGTCTCTGAGTGCTTTGTAATTTTTCAGAAAAAACAAGGCTTTTTCCCTGACTGATGTTTGGTTTACCCTGCGCTTGCGAAGTTCAGCGCCTTTGGGCAACTCCCGGGCCGTATTAGCATGAGGCAAGGGGAAATGGCGCTCCAGGTTTGAAGCTTTAAAATGTGAGAGAGTAGTCTGACATACCAAGCAGAAGGGTTTCCTGTTCTGTTACGCAAAATAAATACAGTTCCTTCCATTCAGGTGTGCTCCTCTTCATATTTGTGCTTATAAGCTTTTCATTTTCCTGACTCTGTCACGGTGATTCAGTCAGTTCGCCTGGCTAACAAACTTCTGCATCTGCACAAGTATGTATTTTACGTATATTTGGGCTATAGTAGCTGCATGCATGATGACAAAATTATTTTTTATTTTAAAAATTTTGGCAAATTTATCTGCGCTGTTGTTAAATATTTAAATGCATTTTGATTAATCAGAAAAAAAAAAAAAAAACATTTTATTGTAGTAATTTGCAATTTGTGATTTTTATTATAGTAAATATTGTAGTAATTAGTGATTGCCGTGGTTTGGACTCATTTTGTTATGGTTTTGGTGTTGACTCTGGCCTTCATTGCTTTGTTGGTCTCGACTCCAGCGCTGATCGCTAGGCAACAGTACAATTTAACAAACTCTGACCGAACTGCTTTTACAGCTGAGGCCTGAAACTGCTTTCAGAGGGAGATGCCGCACCTGTGCCTTCTCTTTTCCTCATGAAATATTTTTCTTTCAGTCATCTCTCAAAAAGTCCGTCAATGCTAACAATCCTCTCATTCACCTGACCTTCAGTTTATTTTAGAAATGTGACCCTCTGAAACTGAAACACACTGCCAGCCACAAAACTATCTTTAGGAATGTAGACAAATACAAATATATTATTTGTAATGACTGAAAAGTACATGTAAAAAAAGATCTGAACATTAGCTGAATATATCATTGATTGAGTGATTGATTTATCCCGGCGCTGGCAAAATAGGTCAAATGTGTGTGTTTCACTGAATTAAAAAAAGAAAAGAAAAAAAAATATCATGAAAATGTAAAATAAAAACTGTCAGAGCTCGGAAACATTTATGGAAAGTGCTAGAACTGTTTCAGCCGGTCTGTTATGAGCGATCATTATGCCCAGTGGCCCCGTGTGCACCGCACCTGTTCTGCTACCGGTAACTGACAGACACTTGTTAAACTTAGCGACTGGTGCAGCACCATGAAACAAACAAACAAACAAACAAACAAAGGATGAGGGCCATTGAGTTTCAGTTTGAGTTCAGTTACACTGCTGCCCACAGCTGACAACTGAACAGAAGCAGAATTTCCACCAATAAAAATAGAAAAATATGTCTACATGACTGTATGTCCTAAAAATATAAAACTATACACCTACATACACACATAAACCCATATACATTCATGCTAATACATCCACAAATATGATTGTGTTCTTACAAACAACCGTGCATGCATTTTAAAATACCATAAAACAGCAGCATACAACACAAACACACGAAAAGAACAAGCAAACAAAAGCCTTTCTTTTTTCTTTGTGTTTCAAGCTTTGTAACACTGTCAAAAGATGAAAAACAAACATTTGGTTGTGGGTTCAATTTAGACTTCTGCAGACAGTCCAACTTTTTAAGGCCTTTTTATCCTTTTTATCCTCTTGTCTCTTTGTGCTCTATTAAGTCTATCTTCAGGGTTTGCAGGCTGGCCTGTCATAATATATATATATATATATATATATTTTTTTTTTTTCCCGCCATGTTAGTTGCGCTGTTGTTTTCATTGTTGCCTTCTTTCATCTACTGATGTGCTTATTTTATGTCCATTTTGCTGACTGTGATTGCACAGTTCTTTTATGTTTTAACTTAATAATAGTATTGGCATTGCTGTCTTTTTAATCTCAGGAAGGCTTCACTGGTTGAATAAAGGTTAAAAAATGCCGCTGTAGGAAAGCAGAGGGCTGTATTCGACTTGATCCAAGGCCAGAGGAGATGCATATGACTCTAGAAATGAAGTGATCTTTGCTACTCCAACAGATACCAGCAAATAAAATGATCCAGAAGCAGTGAGAAAGCGACTGGTGTTTTTAAATGAGAAGAGACAGGCCCTATCCTAAACATATATTGAAGCTGAAGGATGGATGAGGATGCTAGAGAGCAAAGGAGACAGGCTCCAGAGGGATTTCATCCAAGGTCAGCAGGCCTGCATGTGCTTAACCACCACACTGTCTCTGATCTCACAAACTTTGCATTTCACAGTTTCACCAACACATATTCAACCAGAGAGACTTTGTGAGGAAACAATATGCCATCCAGCCTCATAAGAGTCATGTTTGGCTGGAGTTTGATCCAAGGTCTTTCAAAAAGATTTTACTCAATGTCCACAGTCATGGCCAGAATGTACAATACTTTCTCAGCACTGTGATTCATTAAAAAGGAAAGCAGGATTTGACTCGAATCTTTGGCCTGCTGTCTTTCATTCTACATCGTTTTCTTTTCCTCACTGGAGTCCTTGGATAATGCACAGAATTTACAATGGAAGCAAGTGCATTTTGATTACCACCCTGAAAGTGCTCACTGTCACTCTGATGGAAAAAAAATGAAGAGTTTGTACATTAAAGTTGAAGCATTCCAAACAAACATTAAAACATTTAAATGTAATGAATTATAAGAGGTGACACAGAGGAGGCGGATGATGAACCCAGGCGCTGACAGAGAGAATTGAAAAGACATCCCCACTGCCTGTGAAATGTTCATTTTTTGATCATTTTTTCATGGAGCTTTTTCACTGGAATATTTAATGGAATATTTGGTAGCCAACTGATTCTTTACTGCAGTCGGATCCTGTTGTCGTCATAGATAGCAACTCCTATAAAGGCAGGAATGACATGGCCACTTTCAATCTGACAAGATTTAAGAATGATTTCAAAATGTGAGGAAGAGAGAACGAGAACGTTAAAAATCATTCCGGCTCTGGGAGCTTAGGGTCCCATGTTTGGAAATAGGGCTCAAGGTTATTCCCATTACATTTAAAAATCATTTGTAAGGATACGTGTGCCAACTGCAGAGCACAAAATGTTGAAATGAAGTCAGCAGCCACTTTATTAGGCACTGCTGACAGGTGGACCCAAATGCAGAGAACCGAGGCAAGGCTGAGGTTAAAATGCCTTGAATGTATGTGGATGTGTGTGTGCGTGTGTGTGTGTGCGTCTGTCCTTGCATCTGTGTGCAGTGCAAACAAGAGCACACCATCTACAGCAATAAACAACCCCATTTTGGCTTACTAAGAAAACTAACAAAGTATTTCCAAAGGCAAATATTAAATAAATAAGATTTTTTTTTGTTGTTTTTTTACAGTATTATGGCAGATTCAGTGCAGTTTGACTGTCAGGGCTTGAGGCCATGTGGGTTGCAACACACAGGTCATTAGCCTCAATAAAGGCCCCTTCTTTATATGCAAGTCGTAACGCCTTTGCAACCTTCTTTTGGAATGTCAGAGTATTTTGCATGTAAATGGAGGATGTTATGATAGCCCAAGAGACTTTTTGGAGATATGATAACCCTTTTTTAAACCCATTATGAGCCCAAATAAAGTGCGGGGGTGTAAAAGCATCTAGTATACAGTATACAGTTTATAGCTTCGCCTATCAGGACATGTCAGATCTGTACACCATGCCCTGTGCATGTGTGCACCCCAACCTTTTAGTCCTGGCTGATTAACGCCATCTGGTTCCATCTGGGATGTCTGATAATTATCATCTAAACTACTTGGCTGGAAACACATCATTCTGGGCTAGCCTGCTGACCGCAGCACTATTGAATGCCCTCTCTGTCCCTCTCTACCTCTTTTCTCCCTCACCCTCTCCTCTCTTTCTCTCTCTCTCTCCTTCACACACCATATGTCTCCTGTATACGAATAATCTCTCTCTACATTAATACCACGCCATCGGAATAGATAAGTAAGGTTCACCTACACCACAGCAGATCTTTGCTAATCCAAACCACTTGGGAATTAAGGATATTCCAACCAGAGAAACATTTAGACTGGAATAAGCAGCGGCCCAACACTCCCAGTCACTTTCATCATTTATGCAAGAGACAATACGCAGAAGGGAAAAAAACAAACAAACATATGGCACTTGAAGGACTAAATTTGGTACTTACTCTGGTAAAAGAACAGTTCACCCAAAATACAGTACCAGTCAAACGTGTGGACGCACTTTCTCATTCAATGTTTTTTTTTTTTTTTTCTTTATTTTTATTATTTTCTACATTGCACTGCAGATTTCTACTGAAGACATCAGAACTATGAAAGAACACATATGGGATTATGTAGAAAACAAAAAAGTGTTAAACAATATGAAGAATAGATTATTATTTTTTTTTTTTTAAATAAGAAAAATAAAGATAAAACATTGAATGAAAAGGTGTGTCCAGACTTTTGACTGGCACTGTATAAATGTATCTATCTATATCCATCTATACCTATGTGTGTGTGTGTGTGTGTGTGTGTGTGTGTGTGTGTGTGTTTGAGTGTACACATACTTACATTACACTGTATTGCACTATATACTTATATACACTATATACAATCTAGGGGTACGTGGGAATCTGTTGTTATATTTTATTATGACATGAGGCATAGATATGACAGTTAATATGTAGAACATAGTCATGTTTAAGTAGATTACAACAGTACTGTAGTAAAGACAAGCTACTGTTGTGTGCTACATGATGCGCCATGCTGTTGGGCACAAATAACACCCAGATGTGACATCCTGACTTGGCCTTGGAGCACATGCACCAAATTTAAAGAAACAGTTTGCTGGTGTTCTTTGGCAGCAAAGAGTTCCCAAGGAAACTCTTTGTTGCCAAGGGCTTTGGATTATATCAAATATCCGTGACACTGTTTTTTGAAAGAACTGTTGCTGTTGGATTTTTCACATTTATTTTATTTTATTTTATTTTATGTATTTATTTTTCAGTTTTAGCTCCATCTAGTTCCATCATATTAGGAAAAAGTTGAAGACCATGGCGGACTGGAAACTTCACCAAATCTCACAGAAACGGTCTAGTTGGCATTAAGATGTCGATGTGCAATATAATCCTCTTTTTGTGTGTTTTGGGCGAACTGTTCCTATAAAGTTGGTGCATATGCTTCCAGGCCAGGGTCTAGTCAGGATGTAAAGTTTGGCTGTTATTTGTGCATTATGCAGTTCCTCACAGCTTTAGCTGGACTTCACAGGAGAACACCAGTAATGCTATCTGGACAGTTATTTCAAATACTTGACTTATTAATTATAATATCCAGGTCTGCTTCTCATCATAACAAAATATAGCAGCTTAATCCAGGTGCATGGTTACCTTAATCCCCTGGCTAACACACCATAATAGTCCTTAGGATCTGCTGGAACTCCTGTGATACAGTTGCCAAGGCAATAGACTCAACATTGTGTTTGGTTAATGAGTACATGACCGCTGTGACCCTAAGACACCAACACACATGTACACACTCACGCACACAGGCATAAAGACACACTCACACACACAGTATTTTTTTTTTTTTTTTTTTACTCAAGAGAAGTGCCTTGTGTGTTCCTTGGGTTATATTACAGTAGCAGACCTATTAATCACTGTATATATGAACACACACACACACACACACACACACACACACGGGGCAGAGTTTGACCAAAGAGCAGCCTCCTGTGGATACTCTTGAGTATATTACAGGAGCAGTCATATTAATCAATATATAAACACTGTAGCTCACTGGCAAGTCAGACAGCGATAGGATTGAACCAGGGCTGTGTTGTGTATGTGTGTGTGTGTGTGTGTGTGTGTGTGTGTGTGTGTGTGTGTGCCCATGTATATGTTATTTTACTGTGAGAACATTCATTTGGCTACCAAAGGGCAGAGAAGATTTAATGTATTGGCTTTATATTGGGACTGCGATATCATTTTTTGTGTGTGAAATAATAATAATGATTTATATTTGATCGTTTTTTTCAGAGATTTGATACCTCAAGCTATGCCACATTTCCCTACTTTACCTAGTGTGTGTATCCTTGACTTTATCTCCATTTTATAGTGTAACCGTTTTAACTGAAATGGATCAAATAGGCCTTTTGTCATAGATTTACCCATAACAAACCATAACGTCAAAGTCAATTTTTTTTTCTTTTTTTTTTTTTTTTTGGGAAAATTCTTTCAGATTAAAATGAAAGGCTAAAGTGTTTGGGGTGAGTAAGTATGTAATCTCATGGAAGTGACTCTCCAAATTAAGGTGTATCCAAATTCATCTAAGTGTCCTTGAAAATTCTTTGCTACTTCATTGGACTCTATAACTGTGGCCATTTCTTAGAGAGATAACTGTGGATTTCTGATAATGTGAGAACCAGTCCAAAAATCAGACACACTCTGAACGTGAGAAAGTAAAAATCCTTCATTCAGCACAGGATAATCACCAGTGTGTTTTGAAATCTAAAGAGTCAGATTTTTGGACTGCTTCTCACATAATGGACTTCATTTTTATTCTCTTACAACTTTTTTTTTTTTTTTCATCCCTGATTCAGATTCAAGTCACACATTGAATGAAGTGAGCAAAACCAATCCAGTATGAGCAAATTAAGCTTATTAAGCAGTAGCCACCATCATTAGTCTTTCTTTTAATGGTATTTATTGAACACCCTTATAAACATAAATTATTTAAAGCATTGTTTAAAATATTAACCTTTGTTGTGTTGTATGACGCTGCGTTCTTACGCCTCTAAAACAGCTTGCGTTGCAAACATTTCACTGCACTGTTGGGTTGCTTTCAGTTTGCAAAGTGAAATAAATCCACATGGCCGGTTTTTCAACAGCATGCTTATCTGCAAAATCATTAAGTTTATTGCCTCAAGTAGAGGAAAGTGATGATTTGTGATACTACGTTGTGGGTCCATTTACATAAACTGGGCAGACAAAGGATATTATACTGATTAGAGTGTGATCAGGAATTCTGTTGCCATCCTGATCGCTGAAATATACCAGGATCAGGCCCCGATGCAATTTTTTTTTTATATCAGCTCAAGACAAGCCTATAGAATAAATTCCCTAATGTTGGATTTTCACCATACCACAGCAGGTCACATCATTAATATATGGACTAGGCAACAAAAAAAAAAAAAAAAAAAAATAGGGCACTGGGACAGTGCTCGGGCCCTAAAAAAGAAAGGAGCAACCGAGTCAGCCAGCTTTAGGAAGCTGATTGAATGGCGACTGGTCAAGAAGAAATCTGATTATGAAGGTGGTCAGGAACCCTAGGAGCACACTGAACTATGGAGGTCCTTGGCTGGGAAGGGAAACAACAGACAATCCTACAATGTTTTTTGCACATGCATTTAGTGCAGATAGAAAGAAAAATACAATGCCTTTAGGGTGTGTACACTCAGTAGCCACTTTATCAGATTCACCTATACAGTCTAATTTAATGCAACAGCTGTGCCATAATAAAGTTTATAATGTTCAGTTTTTGTTGACACTGTGGAGAAAATAAATAAAGAATAAGAGTAAATTTTTTAATTCTATGTTTATCCTAAAGGCTGTAGATTGCATAGGTCTTGTACTGGACTACATTATACTGAGAGGTGTTTCTATTTTTTTGCCCTCCCTATTTAAACACATGAGGGGGGACAGAATAGTAGAAATACCTCTCAATAAAAAGCAGTCCAGTTCAACAGCACCACTAACTATGAGCTCAATGCCTAACATAGAATTGAATGAACTCCTCTATTACTGAGACGAAAAGAAAACCTGAGCATTGTAGGGCATCATAGAAGTAAACATTTTGGCGGAACAGCTGTATTGACTTGTATTAGATTGTGCAGGTGTGATACATTCAGATGCAGGTGGCATCTGAGTGTATATGGATGGTTAGGTTGATCATAATTACAAAGTGAGATGGAGGTGAGAAAGATTCTTCAGTAAAAGTTGGATCATGCTTACTGTATTCATCTGCTTGTCTGACAGTCTCAGACTGCATCAGAATACCAGGATGTGATGTGCGGACCTTCTCACAGCAACATTTTGTCTGGGACTGCCTAAATCGGCTGTGATATTGTATGGTGTGCGCCTGGCCTTAGATTTGGGGATCATTTTACGGTCTAACAAGACAATAACCTGAGGCACACATCCAAATCAACACTGGAATGGCTTCAGAACAAGAGAGTGAAACTCTCTGTAATCTGTGGAATGACTTGAGGATGTTGGTTATAGTCAGTTTGACTTAGCTTAAGCAAAACTGTGGGGAATAATGGGACAAAATCACAATGGACCAAACTGATGAAACTCAAAATATTTCTAATAACCTGCAACCTTTTACTTACTGCTTTCATAGCCATATTATGTAGATTGTGCAGATTATTGAGAAAACACTTCACTATAAGCACTATAAGATCACACTATATAAAATCACTAACTACAGAGAAATATGTATATAGATATTAAATTACATCAGCTGTATGGTTCTTTAGCCTTTGGGTCCTGGCATAAAGTTCAGTGTCAATAAGCTATGCAAATAAAGCAGTCATAATCCATTTTAATCATATTAATCAGCATTTTTTTGAGTATTTAAAATATATTAAATTCATTATAAATATCTCAGTTAGTCGCCAGTGTCATGTGGTTTTGTTGTAATATTGACACAGCACACAGGTATGTCTGGTTGTTATTATTATTTTTTCAAACATTAACAATATAAGTGATTAATTTAACAAATTAAAACAACTGCTCAACTCCAGCCAAACAACAAGAATCTTGAGTGTATTTATTATAAATGATCTGAAGCATCAGCTTTCAGGAGACAGCTCCAGTTCCTCCAAAAGAGTCTGAAACAAATTTAGTTTTCTTTTTTACATCTCAGTCAACATTATATAACTAGTCACTGTAATTGCAAGTTCAGAAGGTTCAGAAGTGTGGGAGTGTTTTTCACTATCAAATGCAACACCAAAAATATGATTTCACACTGCTCTTGCCATTAATAATTTTATCCCAGGAGCGTAAAAGCCTCACTGTTTGCAGTTAAATACACAACTGATGGAAGCTGCCGTTTGAATCTTTTATTATAATCAGCGCTAACTTAACATTATATTGATCGTAGGTTGCACTATGAATGTTAGTGCACACAGACCAAATTCTACACAGCTTGAGGTCAGTCATTGCCTATGGTCATACTGCAATGCAATATAATGAATTGCAAACATGAATGCCAAAATCCCTTGTATAATAATTCAGTTTCTGCAGGGATGCAAAAAGACTATAACCTATAGATCCTGTAAATCAAACTTCTCCATGTAGTTGAAACAGAGCCTTGTTTCTATGCCTATCCATCTAAATAAATGACAGGGTTAATATTAGTTTTATAACTATTCAAAGTAAAAAGATGGAGAGGTGGAGCTGTATGCAAGGGTGAGCATGACAAAAGAATGATTGAAACTGAGATAACAGCCAAGAGGGAATGGGAAGGCAGAGTGCAATTTCTCAAGTTTCCTCTATTCCCACGTCTGTCTTTGCTGCTGTGTCTAGCGCTGTCTGACTCTCTCTCTCTCTCTCTCTCTCTCTCTCTCTCTCTCTCTCTCTCTCTCTCTCTCTCTCTCTCTCTCTCACTTAACCATCTTTGCAATCTCTCATGTTCCTGTATTTCCTCTATTCTCTAACTTTCCCTTTCTCTTGAACTTGTTCATTCCCATTAAAAAACATGGAGCATACTTGAGGATTTGATGTTTATCTCTCAAGTGAATTGGAGGTTCAAAGCAAATATATCTCAGATAAGATGGAAAGTGGGCAATATTATATTGGTATGCATTAGCATGTTATCCATAGCTTTGTCTAAGGGAATTACCATTGATACCCAGTCCCCTCTGGCTTTATGTCCGTATTGCTTTTAAAGGTCAGAAACTGGAGGCCACCCAGATATTTTGTTTCTTACTTTCATTGTTTTCTTCAGTGTTCTTAGTTTGCTGCGTCATGTAGTTCAAGGTAGAGCAAGGCACTAAAACTCCAAGACTAGGGGTTCAGTTCCCTGTGGATATCAGTGGGTAACATATTACACTTAACTAACAACCTCATGGTTAAGGGTTTGATTTAAGCCTTGTTGAGACTGCAGCCACATCGGATTTGTTTCTCAAATCAGATCTTTAAGACAGACTCTCAGCACTGTTACTTGCAAGGGATCCTTCTGAATATGTGTGTTTTGACATCACCAACCTGTCTGCATGGGTTGCTGTGTAACAGCATAGGCATAAGGACCTACATCCATTGGCGACGCGGCTTTCCAACACCTCTCTGCTAGCAGCAGCATGGATTCTGCTCAGCCGCTCTGATGTACCTCCATTATTCTGGGTTTGATGTCACCACTGTGTGTTGTGTTGTGACTGACGAAAAGACAGTTTGAAATACGATTTGAGCAGCCAGACTATTCAGATGGAGATGTATGTGTAAAAATCTGACTAGACTCACATTTCAAACCACCTACCAATGTGGTTTGGGTCCAATCTGCCAAATCACATTGCCTATGGTTTTTGGTTGTCCAGACTTTCAAAAATCAATCTAGATACAATCCAGATAAGCCAAAAAAAAAAAAAAAAAACAGATTTGGGCTTGCAGTAGAGTTCTGCAAGTGTGATATGGTCTAACGGAGTCTGAGAACATGGACAGATTTGGACAAAGCTGGGACATTTTTTACATGTTGATAGGTTTTAGGTTAGGGCTTAGGCTCTTACATCCATTTTGTTTTCCACAGAAATTTGTTGTAAATATAAAAGTATGAACAGAGATTCATAGTGTTCCATACAAGAACAGACAAGAACATAAATTTTGATAAAAGTCTCCAAATTATATGAAAAAAAGAAACATATGGCTCCTACACATGGACCAAGGGTGACAAATAGTACAGCATCACTTAGCAAGCTGCTCTTCTTGAGGATTTAGCTGAATGGCAAAAATTTGGATTAACGCTCATCTCAAGTAGTTTTTTTTTTCCTCCCCAACATCAGATTGGCTCTCAAGCTCGCAACACATTGGTGAGTCCATCCTCATTTACTGAGCAACTGGCTGTTTATCTTTGCGTGTTTTCACTGTGCTTTGGCAACGTCATGAGGGCTTCAGCATGTTAATCTGTGCACCTGTGAGTATTTTCTTATTATGCCTTTATGAGTATTGATGGGGAGTCTGGCATCTTCCCCTCGTTATTTTTAATTAGATTCAAGTTTAAATACTTTCACTGCCACACAGCCAGCGTGGTGGAATTTGTCTCAGTAGGACTGGAAGAGCTCGCATTTATATTTGCAACATATGCCACATTCATTCAGTAAAAGCGTGTCTGAATCTACAGTTTGGTTTGAGTTATTTTGTAAAATAAATTTGCTGTTTTGTGTTTCTTTCTTGCCACAGTCTATGAGCCAGGCTGTGACTCTGTCAGTTCTCGCCCCCCTACATTGAACATTTGGGAGCTCCATGATGACAAGAGCACATTTAACTAAGCTGCACATGTACTACAGTTGTTATCCACACGATTACACTGCAAGCAGCTCCTTAATTATCAGTAAGGCTCATGACATGTCGGCCTCAGGCTTAAGTTAGACTTAAGAATTTGCAGTAGCTGTGGGGCTATAGGGAAGGGCTGGGGCTTGAATGCTGTGGGCTTGGGCTGGGGCCAAAATTTTAGGCTGTGCATGACTGTATGACAATCTATATGAAACACAAATTAAACCACAGCATTCTGTGACAAGTGTGTATCTAATGGTTTGCCACTTCATGAAAATAAATTAACTGAGCAGCTGAGGCAGGCAAACATCTCTTGTACTGTGAAATTGTGCTCACCTTTAGTCAAAACATCCATAGTTAATATTGGGAGATGACATGGACTGGATTTTTTCAAGTTAAATAAAATCATTTTGTTTTTAACTACCTACTGTCCCTGTCAAATTTTGTACAAAACGTTTGTAGTTTTTCCTGAAATAACTGGTGATTGATGATGGTGTTGGTATTGAATAAATTGTACAGAAAGGACAGGTTTAACAGAGCCCTCCTTCAGCTGCCCCATGGTTGTCATAGTTGTTTAAAATGTCCAGTCTTTATTTCGGCATTTTTATTCATTCAGAGAGTATTGACTAAACATGAATGCCCTGCTTTGAATCCCCACCAGGGAGCTGCTCAGTACAACTTGTATTGTTGACCACTGAGCATCTCCGTTGAGAGTTTCAGGGTTAAGTGTCCATGTCAAGAGTATCTCGGCTGGAAAAAGCATTTCTCCTTCACTTTGCCCTCTTAGGCCATGGTTACAGCTGACACGGCACATGCAATTACGCCAGCTCACATCCAGGATGCCCAGTGTATTTTGTAACCACACATGCCACTGTAGCGCACACTAGGGAAACCGGGTCTGTGTATTATTTGCACATGTTCCAGGGTGTCTCATGTTGGAAAAAACATGTAAACAAAACATGTGCAACATATTTTATTGTAAGTCTGGAAGAGCCATGAGTGTGGGGTGCAACATGTTACAAATGCAATGTATAATATTCCGAAATAAGGCTTCACAATTGTTATTTTGGAGCAGAAATGCATTCAGCATATTTATTAGGCCTCAAGGACACTCACAATTTGTTTTGGTGTGACATTTTGAATGTAAACAAAACTCTGTATGGAAATATGTATGGAAACTTACATTGGGTAGCTTTAGCTGTCAAGTGTGTACACTCTCAGATCAGATCCCTAACGCACAGAGATCTGATCTTAAAATTTACATTCTGAAGAGGTCTGGCTCACATTCCTGTGGGATCTCAGTTGTGAGTGTGATGGAAATCCAGCCACAATCTGGATATTGCAAGCGATTCACCTTGCCCTAACCTACGCTGCATCTCGTCAGCTTCCACATTCTCCATATGTCACATTCAAGGATCATGGAGAAAAAACAAAGCATAAAATCTACGGGAGAAAAATATCCATCAAAAGTACTTTTGCTTACACAAAATGATCGAGGCAGTTGGTCCAGACGAGGCGTTCCCACCAGCGTTGGCTTCATTCTGAGATTATATTTCCCACGGGGACTATAAGAGCGCTGAGGAACATGATTTCTGCATAAAGCATATGCTTGTGCTGCAACAATAACTGCCAGCTGCTACAAGTTCTACCACTAAGTATATGAAAATGTTATACAATTATACACAATAAAATATTATATAATTATATTGTGCAAGAAAAACCCAATTTCAAGCGTCCTGTCTGGGCATATCAATCAACCCTGATATGTGATTTGATCTGACAGTTGCTGAGGTTGCACTGAAAAGACAGGAGTAACCACTCTCTTAGATTTGTCCAACCAGCGCTGACTTAAACGAACTTAAAAGTTATAAACCAGTTATAAATTCTGAGCAGGTGTTTAACAGATGTGAATTCTATACAGTTGTGGGACATAATTTTTATGGATTTGTTATACACTCTATTTTGTTTATTAAATAGATAACAGCTTACTCACATTTTTGTTGTTGTTGTTGCTTCAAGATATACAGTACCTCCAATCTTTTATTTCTTTTTTTTTTTTTTGACCTGAATAAAAGTAAGCAATTAGTCAGCAGCTAATGTTATAAGTATGACTGAATATTTGACTCTGCATAGCTCTGACAAAATGCTATCAAGTTATTTTGCCTCACAACTGCCTCCATTAGCAGTCCCTCTGTAACGATACTCACCGCCTGATAGAAGGCTGTGATTGGACAGCATTTGCACTCCATTTTGGCTCACTTGCAGCAGGGATAGTTGTGACTGAAATCCAGTGAAGACCACGGCATTTGCAGAAATGCAATCATGGGCTTAGCATTTAGGTTTGTCACGTTTAATGCATCACACAGTGGACAGCTATGCAGCAGTGTGGACTGCATTCCAAGGTAGCTCGCTTTCAATCCTGATACGACTTCATTCCCGCTCATGGTTTTTTAGGATAGAGATGAAGTGAAATGTAAAACAAATGTGATGAAAAGCATGTATTCTGCATATCACTAATGAAAAGTAAAAGTGTATGTGTGTGTGTGTGTGTGTGTGTGTGTGTGTGTTGCATTTTTCTTTGTTCCATTGTAATAATTTCATTTTTGGTCTGGCCTGAATCCTTTTAATAGATAAAGAGAAGGCTCCTTAAGTTTGCAACACAGAGGCAATTACCAGCTGGAGAATGTAGCTCTTTTGCTCCTCCAAACAAAATACACTAGAAATTGATAATATGACCAAGAATATGATGGGGAAACAATGGTCTCCAGGCAGGATCAGCACACACACAGTGAAAAAGCCCTTTACATTACTGTAAACCAGACGCCCCAAGCAAGAACAGCACTTGTGCTTATGGGACTATTATCATTTTCTTGTGGTTTTGTGTTGTTTTTATCATACTAGCATGAGTTTGATCTTTAAAAGTCACAGAAAAGTGTCTAACCCCCACTGACTGATCTGAATTTAGCCCTTTAAACAACGACATGGCTACTGCACCATTGTTAAAGGACACATGTTATTCTTCATTTGAGGTTCAACTAGCAAAATTGTGACGTAATCTTGAAAATTGCTGGCCCAACTACTAAGGGAGCATTAGGCCAGTGTGAAGGTATTTATTTAATTCCATCCAGTCTTTAATCCAAAAGGGTAGCCAGTCCATGTCAAGTCAAAGCATGCCTCGGAGACATAATTTCACCCTCAAATAGAGGGACAGACCTTTTGATCACAGAGTATGCAGCAGCAATGCATAAGCTGTATAAATTTTGAGGAACTGTAGAAAAAGAGAAAAAAGTTTGTACTTGTTTGTTTGTGAATAGTTGAAGAAATAGAGCTGTGTTTTGATATAGTGCTATGGTGTGTGAGAATTTCAAAGATCTTAAAATTTCAAACTGGATTCAGGGTTTTGATGATGTTTTAGACTTTTTGGCCATTTTGTTTAACTTTTCCTGCAGTCCAGATCTCCCCTGTTCAGATATCAAAGTCCTTCACAAGAGATGAATCACATCAGAAATATCAGATGTGGGATTTGAACCTTGGTTGCCTAGAGGGTGTGTGCAGTGTGTGTGTGTGTGCAGTGTGTGTGTGTGTGTGTGTGTGCGTGCGTGCGTGCGTGCGTGCGTGCGTGCGTGCGTGCGTGCGTGCGTGCGTGCGTGCGTTCATGTGTGCAGGCATGTGCATGTGTGAATGCAAAAGAGGAGAGGAGACTGCATGTAGTGGACTAGCACCCTATAGATTTTGTGTGTGTGACACACAAAATGTATGGTCACATTTGATGTTATTTGAATGCTTTTTTTTTTTTTTTTTTTTTTTTTTTTTGGTAATTTTTGCAATAATATTTGAATTTGAACCAAAGCAGTCATTTATTGCCTCTCTGTAAAAGTACAGTATAACTTTATTTGTCTAATGCACTTTGAAATTTTTAGCACCTCAGTGCTGCAAGCAGGGGGCAGTGCATTCGTTGCTTTTTCTTAAACTTATTATCTCTTATTCGCGGACTTGCGTTACTTCCTCATTCTGATGAGAGAAGCTGAACTGACAGCAAGCAACGTTGCCTGTCCTTATTATTTCTACTGTTTACAGATTTTTAAAGTTTCCACAGTATAAATGTACATACATGTTGTTTAACATTTATATGTTAGATTGATGCTGTGGGAGTAAATGCTACATTAACATGTTTTGTGGGAAAGTGGAGAAACTACCTAGCTGCTGGTTTAACTGAATGATAAACAGTTCGACAAGATATATTTAATAAGCTGGCAATGGATACTTACCAAATAGTCCAAAAGCACCCCAGGCAAAGCAGACTCCATCCCCATCTCTCTGTCAGAGGCTGGGAACAATGCACGCCCCTTCCCACCACTCAAAGTAACACACACATTGTGTTAAACTGTCCAACACATTAAATGTGTTAAGCTTTCTGTGCATTTTTGTACACATCTAGTGTTGAAATTCACACAAAATGTGTTACACATGTAACAACACATTTTTTATGTCATTTTTTAACACATTCCTTCTAAGAGTGTATTCAGTAAGTTTCACAATAGATGTGTAATGGTCAATGTAAAGGTCATAAAAACTGAACTAGAATAGAATAGAACTGTAGTGCTGATCATGAAGTCCTGCCATACAATTTGAAAACAAATATGCAACGACCAGCCCTCTATAGTATTGTTGGCTGATTGAAAAAAACTAAAAGGAGCAGATGGTGACATTTAGACACTTTGGGCTCTGGGGCATTCCAAAAAAAAAAAAAAAAAAAAAAAAATCATGACCTGAGTGCTGTATGCACAGTGGAGCTGGTACACTGACCCCACCATACCCCCCAAAACTTTACACAAAATGGATGGATGTTTGTGAAATATATCTGATCAGGGCGCCCCGATGCTTTCCTGGTAGAACACACACTGGAGCAGCCTGGGTTGAAATCCAGCCCAGGCCCTTTGCTGTGTGTCAACCCCTCTGTCTCTCTCATGCCATTCCTGGTTCTCTCTACTGTCACTATTGAATAAAGCACAATGAAAAGAAGTTCGTAATGACAGTTTCCACAGGGGACAGCACCCAGGTTTGAAGCATCCAGGCTCGATTCCCAGCCATTTCTATGTGTGCTAAACTCACTGGTCATTAGAAATGCATTGGCTTCAGTTTTAGTGTTGTTATAATCCAATAAATCATTATATAATCAGTGAATCAGTGCGGTTAAACCAGTGTCCACACTGACTTCTGTTGAGTTTAGTCCTGGAGGGTCTTGGTGTCCCGGCTGGTTACCTTCAAATATAACAAACCTGTCACGGTGGCACCGAACGTGTTGTTGTTGTTGTTTGGATCTTGCCCATGTGAGATGAGCTGGGGTGGGAGGTCTTGCTCGACTTGCTCCCAGATAAAGCTGTCTGTCACTGCCCTGCGACTGAATGGTCTTCATGGAGGGTAGCACTGATCAAAGGCACTGGTGATCAAAGATATCTTTGTCTGCATTCTTCCAGTCAGGGTCGGATCTTATACCCCACGACAGTTTAATTTCCATCAACAGCCCTGTATCCTCTGAGGCGACACTGACCGCCTAAATTCATTCATTCATTGTAAAGACACTCTGGACAATGTTAGCAGAACGTCTAAGATCTAGTAAACACAATTCACAATTCAAAAGAATTTTAAAAAAAAAGGACAGGGTGACCTTTTTCTAGTCAAGCTGCAAAAGACATTAAAAATATCTTGAAACCTGAAGGGACGAGGTAAACGTACCTGTCCTCAGTCGGTCTTCTTAAACTTGAACAAGTGCCTATTCTTTTTTTTTTTTTATTATTATTCTTTTTTTGTCTGGTGTTAGAAAACATCTCATGAGGATAACCGATCCAACTGTTATTTGTTTCATTTCCTTTGCCCTGTCTGGAGGTTTAGGAGGATATCAGGTTTTCAAACAAACGAGAGACTTATTTTGCTCCAGGCGTTGTCTGGTTGAGGGATGAGAAAGAGCGCTGAACGTGCTCTGGGCTTTCACAGCATGAGGTTACAGGCCTACAGCTGATACAGATATAGTACTAAACAAAGACAAAAGTTGTACTATTAAGCAGAATTTCTTCTTGATCATCAAATACCAAGCTTTTTTCATTAATCAGTATTTTTGACACACATTTACCATCAACGAATGGACAGTCAGTAAAATAGATAGACAAAATTAAAATAAATCATGCCATCAAAATAAATGAAGTATAGCAGATAGCTAAAAAGCTGCAACTGAAAGTCTTACACCTATAATATATAGAGTCAAAAAAGACTATTTATACACTCCGTCCAAAACAGGGTTATTTAAAAAATGCATATGCTATACAAATTCATATGCTATTATACAGACAGAGCAACAACATGCTACAGTCCTGGTTGTCTATTTTCTGCACATAACATAATTGTGTGAGTGGTTTCACTCATGTCTTTTAGCTTTTTATTTATTACAGCTGATGACCAAATTTGAGAACTAAACTACAGCTGTTAGCAAATATCAAGCTCCCGTCCATTCTAGAATATGATAATATAATTTTAGAGACCAGTATCAACTTGAGCAATTACTTCAGGATCATTAATTTAAAGTCTAATCAATGCTGAAAGACCTAAATCAACCGAGCAAACATCATTTTTTGTTGAAAATCTGGTTGATTTGCTTTGATTTCTGATGTATTGCCTGTGTCTCTTGATATTAGATTGTAGCAGTGCTGAAATGCTTCAATTCCAAAAGTGTATTTCAGCCTGGTGTCCAGCAGTGTGAGCACATCCCTGTTTTAAAAGGGCCTTCACACTGATAGAGTTGGTGCTCTTGACTCAGACTGCTCCAGATACTGTCAGTGCTTAGCCATCCTAGCTGTCACTGACTCTGACCTTAATTTTACAGGAGTTAATTACAACCTTCAGTCTAGGTATAAGTGTGTGTGTGTGTGTGTGTGTGTGTGTGTGTGTGTGTGAACATGCCCTGGCACTTGTGTTAATTTCTTACACAAGGTGACACACTGAGTGGGGGAAAGAGTCTGGATATATAGGAGTTTATTAGCAAACAGTGCAGTTCTGGTGGAGGTGTGTGTGTGTGTATGTATGTGTGTGTGTGTGTGTGTGTGTGTGTGTGTGTGTGTGTTGCATCACTTTGCTGTAATTCAGCCTTTAAAACCAGGAAAACACAATGATTATGGAATATCATGATAGTATGATGGCATCTCTACAGCAGTTTCCATACCAATGTGACAGCAGTAGAAGCAATTTTTTTTTTTTTTTTTTTTTGGGTGGGCAGTGCCAAGTAGCTGACAACGTGCAGGCAGCAAACTAGGAGACACTCCCCTTGCTGCTGTTGCCTGGATTATCTTGCTCCACTTTCTCCTGTCTGCAGTGTTGGAGTCCAAGTGCACTGATTTTGGAATGGACAGTTACAGGAGCACTATCTCCTAAAAATTACATCCCCATTCAACTAAACTGCATTCTCAGTTCTGTTTCGAGGGGAATATGTTTGATAATTAGATTACATACGTTTTTTTTAGTAACACATCACATGAATATTTGTAATCCCTTAGTCCGAAGTCAGTGCTAAGAGGCAGGCGGGGTGGCGGATGAGTTACACAACCGACTCTCACCCAGGCAACCCAAGTGTGAGTCGCACAACCTGCATAATGTTACATTACTGTAACAAAGTTTTTTTTTTTTTTTTTTTTTAATGTCAAACCTAACCTTTTCCTAGCTTTAACCAAGACATTTTGGTTGCTAAAGGTAATGAAACTGGTTAAATGCTGCCCAACATGATACACAAGATATGTTGATTAGAAATGTATTGGTGATAAGTCAGAAATCAATGTAATCCGTGACAAATATGTTTCCTAAACATAATTAAGAATGCAGTTTAATTGTGTGGGAACGTTATATTCAGGAGACAGGATTGGGGGCGGTGACAACATGGCAACGACCTTGACAACGGTCAGTTGTTAAGAAACAACAGACTGCAGAATGCTTTACTCGACCAATCAGAATCAAGTATTCAACATAGCCATGTTATAAATCAGCATATCAGCAAGACAAAGTGTGTGTGTGTGTGTGTCTGAAGATACGCATGGACTACCTTGACTATGAGTTCCTTCTTTAAAGTTATTAAAATGAGTAGTGTGTGTGTGTGTGTGTGTGTGTGTGTGCCTGAAGCACTTGTCATCAGTTTGAAAATATTACCTCTGCATGCATGTTTAAGTGTATGTGTGTATGGGGTGTATGTGTACAGTGGTGTGTGTCTGTGTGCAGTCACTGAAGTATACCCATCACTGTAATGTGCTTCTTGGCCACAGGGAGTGAGAGAAACACACTTTTTCTCCCCCTCGCTCTCATTATTATTGATGCTGGCACTCGTCAGCAGGGTTGTTCTCTGGTCACTGCAGCAGAGGAGTGGAGGGAGGAAAGCGAGGGAGGGACAGGCATCGGTTGGGGGAAGAAAGAGATAAAGAGAAAGTGAAAGACAGGGTGGAGGGGTGGAGATATGCATTACACCAAACTTAGCTCCTACCCACCGTGTAGAGCTGTTTAACACACACGCGCACGCACACGCCCACACACACAGGGGAGTCACATGCCTCTCAGTCAGACGAGAGGAGAGTGAAGATCCTTCACACCACTTCTATCCTTTCTCCTGCACTTTCAATTCCCTCACCCCCTCCTTAAATTCCCTGTCCTCTACTTTAAATTTGCTTGTGCCTCTTTCCTCTTCTCTCTCTCTCCTTCTTCTCTCACCTCTCCTTCTAAATGCTCTGCTGCTCAACTTTCTCCTTCAGTACTTTTTTCTTTTTCTCACCCCAGTGTCTCTCCTTGTCCCCTAAATTCACTTATACTTTTTCTAACCCTTCTCCGCCAGTGCTTTTCTTTCAACCACAGTTTTCCCCAGACCCATTTTCCCAATTCCTTGTTCTTCAGCAGCACCCCTCAGTCCTTCTCTGTTGTTTTTTGTCCTTTCTCTTCCAGTTATTTTTCTCCGTTCCTTTCCCCCTCGCAGACCTAACCTCTCTCATTTTCATTACTTCACTTTCCATTCCCTGCAGCCTTTCTCCTCAACTTTTCTTTGTCCTTCCCGCTCTCCTTGCATCTTACTCTACTTTACTTCACTCTCACTACCTCCTTGCTTGCTCCACTGCTAGCTGGACCGCCTTGTGGTCAAAAATACCACCAGATGACCCAGGAGTCAGAGCTTTGATCACACAAACAACCACTGCATTCTTCTGCAGCCATGGGTCCTGTCAAAGTGAATAAGATAGCGCTCCTCTACCCTCTCTCTGGGTATACGCATCGGCTGAATACCTAAAATGTGAATGTAAATTAGAGCTCAGCATAACTGCACAAGTCTCACAAGTCCCTGACAGATTACAGCAGTGCTACAGCTGCAGACAAGGAGGGTCATGTTAGAATTATACAATAATAATGAAAAAGGCCAAACATAATTCAAATGGGAATTCTATAAGATTATTGTAAAATGCTCGCACCACAGATCTATGTTGCTGGAGATTATATTTAATCAAGACATTGGATTTAACATCAAATACATTTACCCCTCCTTTTACCTTCATTTTTTTTTAATCCAATTGGGGTTAATTTGAACTCAGTAAATTTAAACCTCCAGAAAATGATTATAATAAAAAAAGAAATGTTCCCCAAGTTCATGGAAGTTTATGTTTCTTGTTGACTACCTCAATAGCCCTTTAAATAAAACACAGTTATAAATGGCATGTTATAGGCCCTAAATGTCATCTAAATTAGTTAAACAAAAAAGCATCATACCTGAAGATGAAGAGGAAACACTTACACAGCTGACATGGTCTAACATTACCCCTACAAGTGATGGAGGGATAGGAGGTAGGAGCCATATGTCTTGTTTACATATATGTGCGTAGGCTGAAATACATAAGCAACATTTGTGTTGTTTCGTTATGGATATGGAATATATGCATTTACCACAATAACACCTCCAAAGGAGCATACACCTGAGATGAGTTAAAAACCAACAGCCTGGTCTGGTCAATGTTCAGGAGGCATTCAAACCCAGACCGCTGGGATCAGGACTCAGCCTGGAGATGTGGTATGCAAACTACAGGTGTGCTTCACTGTTGTTTCTAATATCCAAGTCACTATCAGACGTATCCTTAGCTGTTCTCCATCATCGCATTTGTTTTCTGTTGCACTTGTGCTTCAGCCATCAGATATTGTTTCAAATGTGTCATGACTCAATAATCAAAACCGAGACAAAGCCTACATGGCCACGAGCAAGACACTGAATCCTCAACTTGCCCACTCACTGTTAGCACTTCATGACAGATAACAGACAGAGAACAGATAATAGACCTTGAACTACAGAGCATGGATGATAGGCAAACCTCTGGGAGGAGAGGGAAGAGACGGTGAAGGGCACTGCAGGTGACTAACTCTGCCTTGCGCAGACGTCTGATGTAAATATAGTCCAACCCTTTTTCTCAAGTTAGGTGCTTCAGTCGTCAGTTCTCCACCACCAGAGTCACTTTATTTCCCAGTAAATGTACAGGAATTAGTCTCGGTGACATTGCTGCAGGCAGATATCATAAAGTCAGATGGTGGCATAATGTGGATTAGCTTGTGCCACAGTCTGTTTCAACCTGCCCTGCAGAGGAACCTCTTTTTAAACAGTTATTTTACTTCATTTATTTGCCAGTTTTTAAAATGTCAATCCAGTTTAAGATTCAGTTCATTTTTAAATAAATTGAATTCAAAAGTATCCTGAAAATTCAACTATTAAAGCTCTTTTTGCGATGTGATAATGACTGCTGCATAACTAGCATTTTAATTCCATTTTCTTGTCAGATTTTGAACTGAACTAATTACACACAAGCTCATTATCTGTAAACCATATCATACATGTCTACCCAGGATTTGCTACCAAGGAACCTTTTCAGTCCTTCATCCAAATAAGTGTAGTGGAGAGTCTTCCATAGAGTTATTTTTTACCTCTCAAGATATTATGGGTAACTCAAATTTCTATGCTTCAAGAGGGATATACCTGTCAACATATACTTACTAAAACGGGGTGGATTTGCCAGCTCAGTACACCTCCAGCCTGACACACACACACACACACACACGCAAATGTATATTCACATGCATGCACACACTGAAAAACTGATACAGCCCTATAAGGACTTATGGCAAAAAAAAGCCCCAAAAAAACAACAACAACAAAAAAAAGAGGTGGTTAATTGCACTCAAATAAGCATTTCTACACAAGGAAAAAGCTCATGATTTACTTTATTTACTTTATTTCTACATATATATATATATATATATATATATATATATATATATATATTTTTTTTTTTTTTTTTTTTTTTTTTTTTTTTTAAGCAGTGTTCTCATAATTTAGACAGTCTGAGTGTGTGTCAGACAGAGTGTAGCCTACATATTGTTTAGGGGCATTGTTGTGATAGGCCTGGTGTTATGAAACCTGTGGCTGCATCCACACAGTGGTATGTGGTATCTAAAACAAAGAGTGACCTGTTAAAGTTTCTCCATGACTAATTATGGCCTTTACAATTAGACAAGGCAGTCAAGGTGAGACTCTGAAGGCTCTGTGTTTTGAGACCATTTAAACCCAAGACAACATCTTAGTCAAATGAATTAATTTGTTTTTTATCATTATTTACGAGTGTTATTATTAATATATTTTTTTTAAAATAATTTAATCCAAAGTGAAATACCATATATGAATTTCAAAACCAGTTTGCTTGTTAACCAAGCACACACACAAATATATGCAGGCATATCCTCTCTCTCTCTCTCTCTCTCTCTCTCTCTCTCTCTCTCTCTCTCTCTCTCTCACACACACACACACACACACACACACACACACACACACACACACACACACACACATATAGCCCTGAGTTACTTGTAGCACTAAAGTGTTTTTGTATTGTTGCACAGGGCTGTTTTAAAGGCTTGCTACCACAGTTTGTATGGTAAATATCATTAATATGTTTTACACTTCCGTTTGATGCTCGGTGTTCCTCCCCAGTGCATTGTTTGGAATATAACGGACCCGGTCAGGCTGCGCTGCATTTCAGATGGCGAATTAAAAAGAACCCCTGTGCGTTTAATGATCAGAAATATAAACTGAGTGAAAAAATGGGAAACTTAATTGCCTCATTTTAGAACGTCTACTAGGCTCAATTATTTTAATGGCCCACTTTCATTTACACAACACATCTCGGTGATTATCCAGTTCTTGACAGTTTTTATCCAACTAAAATTATTACACAGATAGACCATTACCTATTATTTTGGTAGTCCATATCATGCATTAAGTTGGACCCCTGCAAAAATATCCTTAACAAGTCATTTAGTCGCACATTCAGTGTTAGTCTTGTTTTTCTTCAGCCAAAGTAAAAGAAAAAAAACCTACCAGGATGAGATAATTAGAGAAGGATTATCTCATCCCACTGACAGATTTGTTACCTTGTTTTAAGAAAAAAAAAAAGAAAAAGAAAAAGAAAAACAGGAACTTTCAGACTCAATGTGAGACTAATTATTTTGTAAGATGGAGGTTTTTCGCAGTGAATGTGTGAAAAAACATGAAATGATGCAGAAAAACAGATGTGATCAAAGCATTTGATGTACAGCTCATCGGTACAAATAACGGGTGGAAAGAACCTATAAATATAAATGAGAACTGCTTTCAAATTATGGAGATTAACATGAGAAATAACATCACAGGACCACAGAAGGGAATGGGAGAGAGTCTCAGGAAAGATGGTGGGGGTGTTGACAGCCAGGACAGTGCGGTAGCCAGGAAATCTTCCTGCGATGTCTTACCTTGGGACCCGGGCTCATTAAAATATATTGCCACATTTTTCCTGTGGATCCTCATCAGAGGTCGGCCTGTGACCCAGTTTGGTTTCCATCTCCCAAAGACCCACTGTTTTTGATTAACACACACACACACACACACACACACACACACACACACACACGGCCAAATAGGTACCAGAGGATGCTGTATTTCTAATCAAACCATGTTTAAGACTTCTAAGCCTATAATGCACAGTGACTTGTGCTCTCTGAAATGATTATTGATTGCACATCCATTCAATGTCATTCTGTCTGTCTCTGCCTGTCTACTTACTTATATTTTTTGCAGCAAATTCAGCAAACCATTACACAGCCTTCAAGGCTCAAAGCCGAGGCATTCTGCTTCATTTATAGTTTACTGACAAATGTGCACGGTAAAACTGACTTCAGATATCTATGATGTATGCAATGAGTCCATTAGGTTTGCTCCATCTCACTCTCTCTCTGCCTGTATATTTTCATAACTGCTAATTAATTAAATTTGTGGCCAAAGGGAGGAACATGGAGTCCATAATGGCAAAGCACTGGGTTGAGACTAAATGTTTAATGTACACTGTGTAAGTCTATATGTGCGTGTGGATGTGTGTGTGCACTGCTCTGAATGTGTGTAGAGTAAATGTTTAATGCACAGGCACTGCTCTCCATTTTATACATTATTAATCAGCCAATAAGGTGACTCTCTCTGATCTCACTGGGAATTATTTGGCCTTGCCCATAACCATGTGTGAATACACACACACACACACTCACTCAAATGAACACACATATGTGTAAGCTCATGACAGGTTTACGCACAAAACCACACAAAAATATAAAACAAATGAACAGTAACATCCCCCACAGCTGGTGCAAGGCGCTCTGGGTATAACTGTTTGTTCTTGTGATGTGTGTTGCTGCTGAAGCTTGGGGATGTTTTGTCCTGTTGGTGGTGCTGTGATAGGCTTAACAATTTCACTGGATTTCAGCGTGAAGCATTATCATTCCTCAAGGGTTCATCAAATTTGAACCAGCAGTGTCAGAGATCTTTTGGTGTTTTTTTTTTTTTTTTTTTGATAGTGACAGTGGAGAGACAGAGATGGCAGAGGGCGATGAAATGCAGCAAATGGCTCGGCTCAGAATCAAACTCAGGCTGCTGCAGCTGGCATACAGCCATAATATGAGGCTTGTGCTCTACCAGGCATCTCTATGACTGGCATTGGACTGGTGGCAGTGCTGTGGTAGGTCAACCATCCTTTCCCCAAGTTTCATCAACAATAGGAAACAGAGACTCAAAAATAATGCATTATGGATTGATGGACAGATGGAGCGCAAATGCACTCCCTTCCCCTATCTTTGATCATTAGGGACGATCCAATGTAAGACATAAATAAGTTGCACAAAAGCGTTAGATGTTTTGCCTTTCTTGTCGCTTTGACTTTTCCTTCTGCGTAAACCATCTCAGAACAGCTGGGCTGAGAAACAGAAGCTGAAAAGATGCATATTTGCAGCGTA
This sequence comes from Myripristis murdjan, assembly GCF_902150065.1. Lineage (NCBI taxonomy): Eukaryota > Metazoa > Chordata > Actinopteri > Holocentriformes > Holocentridae > Myripristis > Myripristis murdjan. Next base: position 11,700,240 of record NC_043991.1, on the reverse strand, counting down.
GCATAGCTCATGTCTTTTTCGAGACACCCGTGATGGTACGATGATGATTCCAGCAATGCTGTCCCCATCAGCTGGATAGACCGTAACTTCTTCAGCATACTCAGAAAGACACAAGGTTTGCATTCGTTTATGTGGACGTTCTTCCAATATAAATTAGCTTTAACAAAGGTGTTCAGTTTTATGATCAGATTTAGGTTCTAACTATTATTTTCAGGTTCTGTGCACTTTCATATTGAGCCTTTCTTGGTGTCATCACTCAGAACACTCATTCTAACTTGAACAAAATACATTAGAATTTTGATGAATTATGTTTTTGTAATGATAATTGCAATTATGTTTTGCAATTTTTATTTGCGCCTTTTTATCACAAAAAACACCCAATGTCCATAACATCAAGCATTTAAGGTCACAATAATTCAAAAATGACTGCAATCTATTTGCAGCTGACGTCAGGACCAACAGGAGGTGGTATCAGAACCAGAAAAGACAAAAGAAAAGTTGACTTGGGGTGGCTTGCAAAAAGAACACTGAAAGAACCTCAGTCACCTCATTGTTTGCTTGCTGGACGTCTTTTTGCCGTAAAGCTTCTGTTTCTTATGAGGTACACTGGGCCTTAACTGATTGACTGCTGGAACAGATCTACAGTCTATACTCAGTCTGTACAGCTTACCATCATCTGTCATCCACAACTGTTTGGATGACTGAGGGCCAATTCCTTTTGGTTGATTAAATCCCTATAGTGATCCAAAGGTGGCCAGCATGGCATGTGCAGTGCATCTGCAGCCTCTAATTTCAGGACTATGATACACATTGTCAAAGTGCAATTGTGCACACTTCATCCAATCTGCCTACCCTGATTAAAACGTGTCTCACCATCATTGCACCTTGGCAAAGCAGGTAAACAAACCTCATTATTGTGGTTTTGTGTGCACAAAAAATTGGCTGGCTTTAATTCGGTATTCCGCACAGCTTCCCAATTTATACAATGCAGTTGCCGCTCATTATCAAGGGCACAGACGGTGACATCCTGGCTACACATTGCAGGCAGTTGTTCACACAGTTCCATTTTAAAGTTGTTTTTCCACTCTACATCACTGTGTTCCCTCAGGATCGCCTGTTCCCACAAATCCTTGCTCCACAGCCTCACCCAATAACGCTGTGGGATTGTGTGCGGTGTATTATTTGCATGCATCATCTCTTTCTTCCCAACAGCTTTCTCAAAAGTAGCACCTGAATCATGGTATTTTCTATTAGAGACTGGCCTATGGCTGCAGCAAACGACACAGTGTGGTAGAGCTTAATCATGCCTGTGATTGTTTTGCATAAATTTGTGACAGGGTAGGGCCCATGGGTGTCACTCTTCTGCCATTTAGGTAATGTAACATCACAACTTTCAGCGTGTGAGCAGACAGGAGTTTAAGTGAGGACACATGGCCTTTGAAACATGTTGGATGGGAAATCTTAATATAATATACATATAATCACAATGCATTACACAAATTATGCACAAACAGTTGCTGCATTTAGGAATTTGACAGATCAGGATGCTCCTGAAATTGACAAAAATAAGCATTGTGGTTTAGATCCTAAGTAGCTTTATTGAATAGTATCTGTGTTGCTGCAAAAATCCTGGATTGCACTGAATGAACCCACCACCGGGCAAAAATCTGAAACCTAAACATGGATCCAAGAATATTGTGTACTACATCAAATGCCTCAGTTCTCACAAAATTTTTTGTGGCATATGCCTTTAATAATAAATGAGCTGATGTATAATTATGAGCGTGTCTGTGAATTGGATCATTCATCCAGCTGACAGCAACAGCTTTTGTGGGAAATGGTTAGGGCATAATACTAAGCTGAAAATTGGTCAACATAAATACCACAATATTTTTCTGTGTCAGCACCAAACTAGTCTACCTCAGCTAGTGTTACATTCTAATTTGGTACTTGCAGTACCATTAAATCTGAGTTTTCAGAGTTGCTTCATCCGTCTGAGAAGATGGATGAAGCAACAGGCAAAACATATGGATCCAAATGGTGCTCGAAGTGAGACCTGCTTCCATGTAACTGGAAGTGCAGGCTCCTGTCCACAACAACTAAACTGTGAGCCATAATGAGGAGGAGCAGACCATCATCAACACTGATCTATCATGATGCTAATGCCATGTTCAAGTCATATGGTATTTACTGTCATATGGTATTACAGTATTAGTTTTTCTGACTTGTAGGATTCACATTGACATCTAATTTGCAATTACAACTCGTATTTTTTTTTGCAATTACTCATATTTTTCTGAAAGCTCTGATTTATCCAACTAGGAAGTAAATAACAAAGATTATCTATTGTTTTCAGAAGCTGGTGCAATTGGAATATTCTGAGAAAGAAAACTTATGTGATTAAGCAGTAAGCTCTCTGTAAAGTGTTTTTGAGAAGTTGCTAGGAAGCAAAAGTCGATGTATAACGGCATATATCAGGAAACTAGCAACTTCACTAACTTACCTGATCTGCTGGAGTACATTTCTCCGGAGGCTCATAAGCAATAAGCCAATGCTGCATCTGGGAAAACCAGAGAAAATTGTGCCAGGTTTTAATTTCTTTTGTTGCTGCCTCCTGCCTCCTCAACTCCTGCCTTCATATCTCTACAGAAGTCATGTGGAGTGAAAAGCAAGCTGTGGATTTTTCAGTGTGCTTGCCAGAGTGTTCACAGCATACTTGAGATTTTGAATGAGTCTGAGCCATGAAAATGGTGGTATTGGACTGTAGATGGTGAAGAAAAATCAAATAACAACTCAGCATGATTTTATTCCCCTCTAGGTGTTTGAATAAAAGGTTAAGTATGGGAAGAATAGTATCCTCAACTCCCCTATGCCCAACAGGGAAATTGCATAGTCATCTGCATGCTTAGACGTCACGAGGGACAGACTAAAGCGTCCTTACACATCAGAGTCCATGGCCATATTATTAAATATGCTGTAAAAAGATAGGACAGTTGCTTTTGCATTTCAGTAGTCTACACACTGCTGTTGTTTGAAAAAGGATTTTCATTAACTCTCAGAGAAAGGCAGCACTTTTCAATGTTATAAAACAAGCACTTCCTTGTAGTTCATCTGTTTTATTGCTCAAAGGCTGAACATTTCTCAAAACCGGGGAGGGCAGAAGATTGCAGGGGAGCTGCTGCTTCCTTATTCAGAATCTGACATCATTTCTTTCACCTTGCTTCATCTTCTTGACCAGTTTTGATTCTGTGTATTAAAGTAACAACCCCACATGATGTAATTTCTGCATTAATTATAGTTAAGTATTCCTTTAAAGCTTGTAATGTGAACCTTGCCATTGTTTGTGGAAGCACCTCCCCTTCTCTTTTAGGAGAGAAAAGTGCTAGTAGACAGGCTTTGTTTCATAACCAATCCCCACCTATGGCAGGCACAAATCTGAAAAATTTGCACTGTGTCACAGGCAGCACTTGGACCTTTGTCCTTTGAGAAATATTCTGACAACCCTGGCTACCTTACTTTAAAAAGGGTTCAATTCCTTCACGTGGGTTTGTGTTTGGAATACCACAACTGTTGTAGCTTTGGGTTTGGGAACTTTAGCTTGTCTGTGTGGTCAATCCAATTGATTTTGCAAAATTTCTATCAACGTCCCTCCTCTTTCATCACTGTTGCTATGTTTAATAAACTTGGCAGATGCTACTGTGCACTTCCAGTGACACCTTTTTACTATCTGATGTCATCATCAATAGTCAGACCACTGCAACGAAAGCCTTACCCCATTTCTCCGTGTGGTTTCAGAGGATCTGTGTACTACTTCCTCCAGCAGGAAAAGTAGCACAGAGAGTTGTATGCTAAGCATTGATTGGTGGATTGCCATATCAATCATTATTTTGCAAATGACCAAATGCAACAATTTTGATCATATTTTATTTTTAGAATGACATACTGACCATGTGAGATATGGCGTTAGTCTGCATTTAGCTCCCTATCATTACTTTGCATATGTGCTGCCAGATATATTTTCCATTATAGCAAGCTATCATGGAAGTAGTTTCTCACAAACATACTTATCACCTTTGGTCAGCTGGCTGGAGTCAGATTTTCATGCTATGGTCTGCAACTTTTGGGTTTGGATGTTTTCACTATATATATCGTTATTTATTTAACCTAAATGACAGGCATCAGATTATTAGCCATTACCTGTCACCAACAGCAACATTGCTTCCTTTTCTTTGAGTCCTATAGTGCATGACATAACTTACCAACAATCAATGCTTGTCCTGAAACTGAGTTAGTCAACCAAAACAACAGACACTGTCATCTGCTGAGTAGAGTGTTTGGTCATGGATTACACACTGACCCAGAAAACAGGAACAGCGATCAATACTGCAGGAAGTCTTCTGTGTTATGTGGATCTTTGGCTTATAGCAGAAGTTTTCAAACAGTGTGCCACAAACAAGGGGTGGGTAGTAAAGTGTCACAAGTAACGTAAATGGGTAAATGAGTAAAAATTTTGAGGAATGAATACTGTTCAAGCTATTTTCTGTAGAGTGTACTTACTACTCTTACTCACTTAGTCACTCTTACCATTTTTTTTTAACAATAATCTAGTATTTTCCTTGTTACAGTCAACAAAATAGTTTTCATTACAGTTGTTTCTTCTTTTGTGATGGTTTTGTCTTCCTTGTCAGTAGGGGAGAGTGGGGTAATTTGTGCCAAGGGGCAAGTAGTGCCACCCCTGTTATCTAGAAAACCATAGAAGAAGTTGGTCATGTGACCACATATTTTTGAAGAGGCATCCATTTCACTCATCCTGCAAAGAAGGGAGACACATGGCTTGAGAGGTAAGAACATTTAAGTTCAAAAAACATTTTTTTGCCCTCCAAAGTAAAATTTCCATGATCAAGGTTTTTTGATTGCTGTGTTTGAACAATTATAGAAAACTTTGAAAACAGTTCACACAGGTTTTAGTACTTTAGTAAGCTACACCATGAGTCTATACAGTTAGCATGATGTTAGCTCAAAACAGCTGGGGGATGCATTTTTTTCAAAATGGTAGGCTTGGGGTAAGTTGTGCCAAAGGGCCTTGGGGTAAGTTGGGCAAGTGGCACAACTTGTGATTATATACTATATATTACTTTATTGTATTTTATTGTTATTGCACATTGTCTTCTTACCTTTGATCACTAAAACTATTCAGATTCAGATGAAGATGATTTGCAGGTGCTCATTTTGGAATTTTTATTTTGTTCTGAGTATGTGTTCATGTGGGGCTAGGCCTTGTTATAGAAAAGTGGCCTGTGATCTTGTTAAAATAATAAATAGAAGTTAAAAAAAAATAATTTTGTATTGAATTTGTTTTTCTTTTATATAGCATTATCATTTGTGAGATTAAAATGATCTGTTTTACTTCAATTATCAATGGCACAATTTACCCCAGTGTGTTCTCTCTAATGGCACAATTTACCCCACACCGGGGGCAAGTTGTGCCACAAAACCACTTTTTTTTTTCGAAAGCTATATTTCTCAAACAGTTTATATAAGATCCAAAGTGATTGTTCCCAGGGATGCACAACATCCTAAACTATATGTGCATATTTTAGTTGGAGGCATTACTGTAATCCCCTTGCTTTAAAGGCACTTTAAGTAAAAATTGGCACTATTTACCCCACTCTCCCCTACCTCTGCACAAAAACAGATCAGTAACCAACTGAGCTCTATGCAGTCCATTCTCACAAAATCCACCAGAAACTTGGGTGTCATGATTGATGACCAACTGACCTTTAGGGAACATGTCGCCACTTGCTCATGCCGATTTTCCTGTACAACATCAGGAAAATCAAACCATACCTGTCATAACATGCAGCACAACTCTTGGTACAGGCGCTTGTGATGTCATGCCTCGACTACTCCATCACCTTACTGGTAGGGCTTGTGGCAGGTAGGCTCAAGCCTCTGCAGATGATCCAGAACGTGGCGATGCATCTGGTCTCAACCAGCCCAAAAAAGCACACGTCATTCCACTGCTCATATTCTTCCACTGGAACCCAGTTGCTGCCTGCATCAAATTCAAGTCCCTAACATTCATCGGTTCTTCAGTGGTGGAGTGAGCTACCAAACTCAATTAAATCCAGAGTCCCTCTCATTCTTTAAAAAAATGCTAAAAAAAACAAAAAAAAAACAACTCTCTAGGGAACACATTCTCACCAAATGCTTTGTGTAATCCAATGCATTCTTCCTTCTTCTATACACTTTATTCACTCTATACATTCTCTCCTTGCACTGCCTTGTAGCACCCATGTCCTTTGATGTTGCTGTTCTCTCCTGAATAGATCTTTGCTTGGTGGTGTATAAAAGTCTCATTACTATGTGGCTTTGAATAAAAGCATCTGCCAGAATGTGAATTGTAATTGTAGTTGTAATTGAAATTTCTCAGATGATACTCTGACACCGTGGTCCTGTGAAGGCCATATGGACCTAAGCCACGAATTATCATCAACAGAAACACTGACATAAAGAGCTTTGGAAACGATGCACTGTCTTGTCTACTGTCATTGGTACAAACTAGCAGGTTTTTGGAAAGCTGCAGATAACACTCTTTTGCAAGGAGCTGCAAGTTTCACCTCGACTCGTCGTGAATCTTTGGTGTAAACTCGCCTTGATGAGTTTCACACTGTGAGCTGAAAGACACATATTTCCAGTCAGCACAGTGGTTAAAGACGCCTGCACAGTGTTGGAGATTTTGTCACTTGATTTAGCACGTTTTCAGATCCCCTTGGCAACTCCTCAAACATGACCAGCGACAAATCTTCCTCTGATCTTTGGGAGAATATCTGTGTTAATACACCAATACAATTTAGTGACAATGTGATGTTATAACACATAACAGTTCATTCCACACTTCACTACCCAAGCATACTAATGAGACTCTAGTCTTCTGAGAGCAGGGAACAGCTCGTCATTCACACCACCGGAGCTGGAAATATGCAAATGATTAGCGCATACGCAGCATAACGTTAACTATAACCAAGTGATAGGGTTGTTAGATGATCAGGTTGTTAGATCTGACAGTTGACAGGCAATGAATAGTCTGTACACCAAATGGAAATGTTGTTAAATTGGTTATTTTTTAATCACGGTTCTTTATTTTATCACAGATGAAACTTAAATTAGTAATCTATTTTTTTTTACTGAATATTCTTGTACTCTTAATTGAGTACTTTTCTTACAGTGTACCTTGTAATTCATGCTTGAGTACATTGTTGGAAGAGTAACTACTCTCAAGTGTAATTATTCTGCACTCTGGCCGCAACACACTGGTGTGCCTCAAAGCAAGGCCAAGTATGCCAAGAAACATGAGATCACCGCTACATTTTAATTGTAATCTAACATCGGTTGTCTTCACACACAAACAGACACAGGATCTGCTCTTCCCTCTCCTGGGAAAGCTTCAATGTGTAAATATGTCAAGTTGGAGAAAAAGGTGGGTTAAAATACCATGTTTCTGACCCAGTCCACTACCGAGGAGAAAAGCCGAAGAAAAAGCAATCTGACCTGGCATGCGTTGTATGTAAATGAAAGCTGGAGACAGGCCAGAGGCTTTTTAACACAGGAGGAGACAGGGCACTTGGGTGCCATCTTTGAAACACCCACGGGCAGCAGGATCATGGCCAACAAAGCCAGGCCTCTATCTTTTGAGTGGAGAGGAGAGTTGTCTATATCTAACATACTGGCAGATGTTATTATCATTTCTTTTCACATTTAGAGACACTGTCAGTTTGGATACAACTTGGAGTACGTATTATTTCATATATATATGTGTGTGTGTGTGTTCTTTGTGTTCTTTCTTTACCGCCTTTTCAAGAAAGGCAAAGATTCATATTCTAACTTACACCGCTACCATCAGCTGTTATAAATTCACTGTACAGCAAACTCCCCTGTGTGTTATTGTTTAAATAAAATTAAGTCGGTAACATTTGAAGGGCCTCAGGATCACCAGGACAGTCTGCAAAGTATGAGGAAATATTTATTTCCAGGTCATGAAAAACTTTAAGATTTGCACAAAAGGTCCAGAATAGTGGGATTTTTTATTTACTCATATTCATTTATTTTTCAGCAGTAGTTTGATAGGGCCTAGTTGACAGTATTGACCCTATCGCAACAGGGTATGTCTAACAAATAACAATCTTTAAACTCAAGAAATACATTACTGTAAAAAGTATGGAGAAAGTTTTGAAGTGTATTTGTGAGGGTTCTGAGCTGTGTGTGTTTGTGTGTGTGGGCAGACGTGTGTGCATGCATGCAAGGGAGAGAGAGAGAGAGAGAGAGAGAGAGAGAGAATTGGTGGATTCATAATACATGCCACTCTGTACCCGCCACTATTTCCATCCAGGGATGAATGTAAAAATGATATAAAATGCTTGCAAGGTCGTTGGATCCCGTCCCTGATGTGTGATCATCCCCTCCACAGCTCAGTATGTAGTACATCTCTGTTTCTGAGCGAGGCAGCACCTGGCGCTAGCTGAAAAGAAACAACAAGACATGGGCTGCAAAATAACCCTCAGCTAGCAGGTGGGTGTACCTGGGACGCGCTGGCACTGTTGAGCCCCCTGGAGGTGTTGTGCCAAAGAAAGAGGGCGCCCAGCCGATGATCCCCCCACCCCAGCTCAAAACATCAAGATATAAAGACACAAGCAGGGATCCAGTTCTTTGAGCTCAAATTATCAACTAGCTATGTTTATGCCTTTGACACACACACACACACACACACACACACACACACACACACACACATATACACACTCTCAAACTTTCTGTCTCTCTTGCTGAACCTCTGTTTCTCTGTCTCTCTCTGTCTTTCTCAGGGTCATAACACGGTACTGCCTTTAGCCAGAGAGCCATTTTGCATTATTACTCTATTATGAGTTCTAATCCCTCTGCAGTCATTATTGTCAGAATATTCGACTATACACACACTGTCTCTCACACACACACGCACAACCACAGCACAGAATAAAAACAGGATGGAGCCGTTGAGCTAAGGAACAGCCCCCTGTGCAGTAATTTGTACAACACAGACACACACACACACACAGACACACACACACACACTCACAACCAAACATAATACAAAGAAACTAGGCTAGATGATTAATAAATGACCCACTACCCAATGACTATGCATTAAACACACACACACACACACATACACACACAAATTAGGACACACATACATTTACCTATATGTGTATGCAGGCACCTCCACATACAAGTATGCACACACACATACAAGTATGTTTGCGTGCATGTGAGTAATTTTGCACAAATACACAGGTACATAACAGATATCTACACAACAATGTTGCCATAAGCAGTAGGTTGCACAAACCTATATTTTATACTCACTCACACACACACAGACACACACACACACACACACACACACACACACACACATAAACACACACACAGAGAGACTTGAGATTCTGCGGGATATCTCAATCTCACTGGCAAACTAACATTATAAAATTAATATTTACTGCTTAGTGTGTTTCTGTGTGTGTGCATTTGAGTGCGTTAGCAAGGCTGCCAATTTTAATAAAGCCACCATGTTAAAAGCTCTTGTTCAAGCCTCTTTTATGCATTCCTTCAACTGATTTAACATTCGGGAGCAAGTCAGTGCTTAAATATTAGGCAGTCAATTGGCAGTCTTTGTTTGCCAGCTTTTATGGCCATTAAAATGCCATAGTGTGAGAGCTCAGTGGGAACACAGCATTTTCAATATTTGTAGTTATGTTCACTGTATTCTGTAAAAGCCTTCTGGTAAGTGGCATGTATTATTAAGCCAATTTCGCAGTCTAGAAGTGTTTACTCCAGCAGCATGACTGAAAATGAAATAGAGCTGTTTGTCGAGGTGAGTAACTCAGATAAATATTTTCCTCAAATGAAATGACCTAGCCCATCTGTTTGGAAGCATCAAACTTGGTATTTTCTCTACGGAGCTTCATTGCTGATATTTCAGGACCAACACCACCCACCTTTTTTAAATTAAAACATAACACCAGTTTCATACTGATGCTGAATACCAACTGATGACTGTGAAACAGAATGGTGTCTGCCTAGGTCCATCCATCTTTTTTCTATACTCACTTGTCTTTGTCAGGGAGACTGAAGCCTATCCCAGCATGCTTAGGGCAGAAGGCAGGGAAACACCTTTGCTGGGTCGCCACACAGACAAACAGACTTATGGGCAATTTGGATTTTCTAGGTCACCTGACCTGCATATCTGTGGACTGCACCGGAACTGGAGCACCTGGCAGAAACCCATGTTGTCTGGGTGAGAAATCAAAAATGTTGCTTCAGATTTCTATGTGTAATAAGTGTTAATCCCAAACACGCAACTGACAATAGTTTGGCCAAGCTGTTTATCAAATGCAAGAAGGTAGGATGTAACATTTATACGAAGTGCAACGGATTAGTTTAGTGATGTTAAAAATGTGTTGATCATGAAGAGATATTGCAGAAAAACTCCCTCGGATGGTGACATTCATATCGGGGAAAGAGTGATTCCATGAGAATAGCGATCATTTCTGTCTATTCCTCTGAATGATGGACACTGACTGGTAGATGAGGTGATGGGGAAAGAAAAAATCTAAATGAGGCCATGGGAAGACCATGCCAACTGATACAAAGGATCTCCAGGAAAACAGAGCGACTTCTAATAGGCTGAGAGTACACACCCTGTGAAGACGTGCAGGTTGACTCCTTGACTGAACTTGCATGAAACTACACTAACCAGTCCTTCCAAATGATTTTCACTAGGCCCAATGCAAAAGTTCAGGATGTTTATTGTACAAAGCTGTACTTGCATTTGCACAGAGCATTTTTTGGTAAAAGTGTTTTATGTCATTTTATGTTTAAGCAAACCAACACATTGAAATGTCACAGTTTGAAGTTGTGTGACGTAGTGTAAAGTGAGCAAGAAAAGCTGTGTTAAGAGGTTCACATTACAGTCACAGTGACGTTGACACAGGCTCCTCCACATTGGCTGTAAGTGTAAATTTAATATGCATATTCTGGGTTCAGAAATGTTGACAGTTGGTTTGCAGACATGAAGAATGGCAACGTTTTATTCTGGCAACTGGGTTGATCAGAAAAAAAGTTGCTTATACCTGCTGTCACACATGAGCTCTCTCTCTCTCTCTCTCACACACACACACACAGCTTTAAACCACACAGTAAAAAGCCATTACACATCTTACAAGGAATACTCTATCTTTCTCCATGTCTAAGGAAACAGACACATACAAGCACACACACTCACACACAAATAAGAAAGCTTTATCCTGTTCCAGATGTGCAGATGGATTTTTGCTTCCCCCAGCTTGTTATACAAGCATCACGGTTTAGCCAAGTGTTATTTGATTTGTGGTGTGAGCGGGTCAGAGCACGGTTCTTTCGTGCAGTTTACCAAATTGAGCTGCACAGTAAAAATAGTCAATAAAATGTAAAACGATATTGCTCGACTGGGATATTTTTCCCTGCTTTGCCTTCTCTCCATCTTCTCTCCATCTGTCTTATTTCTTGTTGTAAGACTGCATTTTTTAATCTGCGTGTGTGTGTGCGCACACGTGTGCTCATGTACACATGCATATGTGTGTGCGTGTGTGTGTGTAAGACAGTGACAGAAAAAAATGAATGTATTATGCTGATATTTCATTGTGTGCTATGTATTTTTATGTTTTCTCTGTCAAACTGGGTTGTCGAAAGTTGTTGGCTGAGCTTGTGATATTGTAGGTAGCTTTTTGTTTGCACTTGTGTTGTGTGTGTGTGTGTGTGTGTGTGTGCGCATAGATGCAGTGTGTGCGTAAGCCAGTGTAAATATCAGTGGTTTTCTGTGTGCAGGGTTTGCTGAGTGCCAAGTGTATTCTGTGTGATAGGTTTGTAGTCTATTTTTCCTCTCCCTTTTCGCCACCTGGCAGCTTTTAAAAACACAAGCGTTTTCATCTCAACTTTGTTTTATGTTTAAATTATTACCTCTCTTCAATCAGTCCATCCTTTGCTTGTTTATGTTTTTTAACCTCACTTAACAGAGAAGACGTCCATATGGCGTCGCACCTTTGAAATATAACTCCATTAAATAATTGGTATGATTCCAGACACAGACAGTAGATAACTGTGTTTTTGTGTGTATGTGTGTCTGTGTGTGTGTTTGTGTGTTTGTGTGTGTGTTATTGCATTTCTACTGGCAAAGCATCTAGTGCAAATGACAGACTTACCTGCCACAGACAAAAACTGCCGATTTTTCGCCAGTGTTTATTTAAAGCTTGGATGCAAATCATTTGAGTGCTGTTAGTTTCTAAAATAAAACACATTGGAAGGGTATAAGAAATTGGATCATAAATTTGTAAATGTTGTTTGAGTCTTTAATTTTGTACTGGTGTAAGTAATTTGCATATGGGGGATATTGAAATACGGGTGTTTTGCATGCAACCGGTTTCATGCTGCACATCATGGTTACCGCTAAGAGGACAACAATGGAAATAAGTTGTTAGACTTCACAGTTTTATCCTCATTACATTGTTATAATGGATTTAATGGCTGATGTTGCCCGTGGAGGCTTTTTAACAATCTTTCAAATAAAGTCAATCAGTCGATCAATCATACAAGTTATTGTCTTGTCCTGCCAAGCTTTATAAAGAATCCTGGCCTTTACTGGGCTCTACAATGCTAGATATTGTTAATTTATCTCTTAGTACTGGCATTGTGCCCAGCAGCTTTAAGACAGCTGTGGTCAGACCGCTTTTAAAGAAACCACATCTTGATTCTAGTTCTTTAAATAGCTATCGCCCAGTTTCCAATCTCCCGTTCATGTCTAAAGTGCTCGAGAGAGTTGTCTTTCAACAACTCTCCACCCATTTGGCAGTGAATCAGCTGTATGAGCCTTTCCAATCAGCTTTCAGGGCCTGTCACTCCACTGAGACAGCACTTACTAGAGTTGCCAACGATCTTCTGTTGGCTATTGATGCGGACTCTACCTCTGTGCTTTTATTACTGGACCTCAGTGCAGCCTTTGATACTGTTGATCATTCCATTTTATTAGAGAGACTAACTGAGAATTTTGGTGTCACGGGCCTGGCTCGTGCATGGCTTAACTCATACTTATCTGAAAGAACACAGTCTGTCATGTACAATAATACTAGATCCAAATTCTCCAATGTTAAATGCGGGGTACCTCAGGGCTCAGTCCTGGGTCCTCTTCTCTTTTCCCTGTACATCTCGCCACTTGGACAAATTATACGTAGCCATGGTATTAATTTCCATTGTTATGCTGATGATACTCAGCTATATTTGCCCATAAAGGCTGATGATCCCACAGAGATCAATAGATTAGAGGTCTGTCTGGCTGCGGTAAAGAATTGGATGTCACTAAATTTCCTGCTATTAAACTCAGATAAAACTGAGATGTTAGTAGTCGGCCCTCCCAGACATAGACACTGTTTTGAACAGTTAACAGTTCTACTTGACAACTGTGTGATTTCACAAAGTGTGGCAGCCAAAAATCTCGGTGTTACTTTTGATCCCTGCTTATCCTTTGACAGGCACATTAAGGATATCACCAAGACTGCCTATTTTCATTTACGTAATATAGCACAAATTCGGTCTTCCCTGTCCATGGCTGACGCAGAGACCTTAATTCATGCATTTGTTTCAGCCAGACTTGATTACTGCAATGTCCTGTTTTCAGGTCTCCCACAGGCCAGCACCAAAAGTCTCCAGATGGTTCAAAATGCTGCAGCTAGGGTCTTAACTAGAACTAGAAAATTTGATCATATTACTCCAATTCTTGCCTCCCTTCATTGGCTTCCTGTGCATATTAGATCTGACTTTAAGGTGCTTCTGTTAACCTACAAAATCTTAAATGGGTTTGCCCCATCTTACCTTTCGGATCTCCTTAAACCCTACATTCCATCGCGGGCTCTCCGCTCTCAAAATGCGGGGCTGCTTTGCTTACCTAGGATTAAGAAGAAGTCAGCAGGTGGCCGGGCCTTTTCCTATCGTGCCCCGCTGCTGTGGAATAACCTCCCTGCTGACGTCAGGCAATCTGAATCTGTTGATTCCTTCAAATCTAGATTAAAAACTCATCTCTTCGGCCTAACTTATGGCTGACAGTTAGTGGTACGGTGGGCTGGTTCTCTGTCTCAGTGAAGTAACCCAAGCACTCACCTGCCGACGAGATTATGAAATTATTGCTCTCACGGAGCTAATTATCAATTAGTCTTCTCCAGATAATTAATGTGCCACCTTTGTCTCTGTGTGAGTGTGTGTGAATGGTTGATGTGTGTTTGTCCGAGTGCGTGCTGTCTATTTTAGATCCAGGTCGTCGTGGTGTAGGTGGCTGTGTGGCCCGGGTCCCTGGCTGCTCTGGTGCATCCAGCTTGCCTTGGCGTCATCATCCCTCATCCACCACCTATCTATTTCCATACATTTATTGTTTGTTATCTGTGTTTACAACATCTATTGCACGTCTGTCCGTCCTGGGGAGGGATCCCTCCTCTGTTGCTCCCCTGAGGTTTCTTCCTATTTTTCTCCCTGTTAAAGGGGTTTTTTTAGGGAGTTGTTCCTCATCCGATGTGAGGGTCTAAGGACAGAGGATGTTGTATTTTTCTGTAAAGCCCTTTGAGACAAATTTGTATTTGTGATTCTGGGCTATACAAATAAATAAAATTGAATTGAATTGAATTGAATTGTCTTGGCTCATTAGTTCAATCCAGTCCAGTTCTTTATTGTCCCACATGGAAGATTTGGCTTGCAGCCTGATGCAACAAAGGCACACAATCGACATATTAAATCTGACAAATCATTTCTAAAAAGGTTGATAATCATGTACATAAGTGCTGATGCAGGATTATAGAGAGGGCAAACTAAGAATTTATTACACATACTACTCAAAGGTTAAAACAGACTCAATAAAAGTGTTTTTTTTTTTTTTTTTTTTTTTTTTCCAGTTTATTTCATTTATCAACACACTTGGTGTACTTAAAAAGTACAGTCTCCGGTTATTTTTTTCGTTCGCAGATTACTTCAGTGTTGATGTCGAAACTCAAATCCCTGGCAATAATTGGTCCCAGATACTTGTAGCTTGCTACAAAGTCCATGCACCTTCTGTCCTCTAATCATGGTGACCATGAAGGGCTGTGACTGTGTTTTTGTTTTAGGGGCATTCACCTGCAAGTAGTTGTCATCACAAGAGCAGAGACTACCAATACACAGTGAGAGCTAAGAAGAGGAAATGTTGATGTGGAAATGTTAAATTAATAACATATTACAGTTGTTAGAAACATAATCATAAAAATTTAATACTTTAACAGATAATTATAGTGATACAGGGATAATAATTTGGTAAGTTACAAGTGTAACCAATGCTTTTTTTTTTTTTTTTTTTTTTTTTGTATTTTTTGTTTGTTAATTTGTTTAGTTCTTATTAATGTGCTATACAACATTTACAGCTGAAAGAGAAACAAAATCACTCAATTTGTTATTGGGTGATGCACAAATAGTGATATTTGATATAATACGGTGCTTAAATACAGTTCTGAGGTACTTGAGTGTTTCCATTTTGTGAGACTTGATACTTTTATGGCACTACATTTATGTGACAGCTGCAGCTACAGCACAAGTTACTTTGCAGGATGATCTTTTTACATGCAAAACATCAAATATGTTGCATTGTTACAATGTAAACTAGTCAGCAATACATGGAGCATTCAAATTCTTCTCACTGGTTAACGAAACAATCATTTATTATTCTGAAAGGAACCATTCTTCACCTTTACTCCTCAGACTGAAATACATTTTACTCGTAAGATTTCTATACCTCAGTAAAATTTTGAGTGCAGGACTTTCTACTGAGTATTTTTTCCATTAAGCTACTTTTACTGAAGGATTTGAGTACCACTCTCCGTGGATTTGTACCAAACTCTTCTCATGACAAAACTCTTGACATACTGTATTCACACTAAACGTGTACATATATTACGGCATATTATGGTACTCTCTGACACACACACACATGCACACACAAGCTTTAGCCATTAGCGGCACAGCAGGGCAGATGCTTGCCGACACAGGGGTTTGATGTGGGTAATCAGCTTGAATAATGGTATTTCTTGCCGCAACAGTAGGCCCTCTTATTCTCCCAGTAGCAGTCCTCCAAAGACTGAAATACTTCAACACCTCATTATGTCTTTTTAAAGAAATAATGCAAACCATTTTCACAGAAATAAATGTACTGTAAATCAGGTTGCTGCTGTGTGAATCAATTGTTTATATTGTAAGTGGGTCGGATTTGGTGCTAACTGGTGCTTTATGCCGCCTATTTCTGACATACCAGAAAATATTTTGACATTGCCATGCTCCCTTGCCCACATAGTTGTTTACCGTCCTGCTGCGTTCCATGTCTTGCAGTGTGATCATCATCAATGCGACTCATCTGGCTCTCCAGGCTGTGGGAGGGCATTTAATTTGGCAACGTCAACGTAACTTTAGTGATAACAGCGAACCCCATTTGACAGGGCTCCAAAGATGAGGACTTTACGGTGGGGAAATTGTGAAATTTCCCCACCGTGGGACTAATAAAGGAATATCTTATCTTATTTCCTCTTCTTTACTTTACCTCTTAAATTAGGCAGCTAAAGACATTGTGCATTTGCATTTTTGTATGTTTGAAGAGGAATTATGATGTGATCAGTGCTCAACATATAATTCCATGTACTTCCCAGGGAATGAGCCCGGTCAGGTAAAAAAGTCTCATTTGGCTGATTTCCATTGAATTCATACTCCCCTGCGGACGAACCATTTCGCGTTTGGTGATCTTCTGGCCTTTGCACTACACTCGAGCCAAAATGTCAAATTTGCACACTAGGTGTCATTAAATCTCATTTGTAGATTGGGATGATATTTGGTAGGTGCATGCATACTCCACAACAGAAGAGTCTTGATTGATTTCGATGACACCGTGACCTTTCCTTTGGCACCATCCTTAGGCGAAAATATCAAATCTGATGTCTCAAAATCTAACGGGTGGATTGCTGTAGAACTGGGAAAGCACATTCATGATGACCTTTGCTGTGGCGCCACCCACCGACCCACAGTATCTACAACTGTATCTACAAATTTACAAATCTATACTCCTCTGAAATGCACTAAGCCCATGGAGCACCAGTGACGAAAGGCCCGCTTTAAGCTATTTCACATGCAGTTGAAATTGCTGACAAAAAGCTGAGCAAATATGGTAAGAACATGCACCCTAGGTCAAATATAAAGAAAAGTTAGGTAGAGGAAGAAACGGAAGGAAGGTGGAAGAGAGGAGTATAGGCATGTAAATGGAGGAAGAACAGAAGCAGTGAGAGGAGGGGATTGAGCATATACAAAAACTCCTTCTGGCAAGTATTGCCTCTTGCATCGCTGTTTTGAAGGTGAACAGGCCTCTGCTGAATTGATGGATTGGACAAGCCTCAAAGATGTTGTCTGGTGTTTGCTTCAGTCTCCAGGGAGCGGGGAAAAGACGGGGAAAGGGATGACGTTAGGCACAAGTAGACCGGTTAGCAGAGAAAAAGAAGTACAGCACGGTGAGTGGAAATACAATTTTTTTTTTTTTTTCAGTCTCTGCATCTATCTCCCTCACTCAGATACCTTTCTACATTGCATCTTCGATCCCTGGCCAAGGAGAGACCTACAGACAAACTGAAACTCAAAAATGTCTCTCTGTCCTATCGCTCCCGCCGTCTCCTCCTGATGCTTTCCTCTCTCCACCCTGCCGTCCGTTCCTCTGTCCCTCCTCTCAATTCCCTCTGTATTTTGAGGCCAACAGTGGGAAGCAACTCTCTGATGAGTTTAAGCTAGTTTCCTGCATGGATCTCTTCTCCAGCTCCCCTGTGCACGTATGGACTTTGAAGGAGGACATATTAACTTATTCAAAGCTTTGTTTGTACTTTTTAAAAGTTCTACTAAGTCCAAAATTTGGCAGTGCTTCATAAACAGCAGAAGGTTTTCTACATTTCATGATAGAACTACAAAGAAAAAGTTTACAGTATTTTTATTCCAGAGACAATTAATTGGAGCTCATACTGCTTTTAGGAAATTGTTCAAAACTATTTAAACTAGCACAGGTTTCATTGCTGCTGTCCCACTGCTGAGGTGTATTATGGATGCTAGAGAGGAAATGTTACACAGTTAACAAAACTGACAGAATGAATAAAATATAAATAAATTATGTAACAATATCTCTTTGTTGGGGCATGAATACACAAAATTGCATATTTTGTATTTTATACACATGCAGTGGTGCACTGAGACATGGGATGCACTCAGTAATCCATCCACTACATCTAAAAATATGTATAAATTAGTCAAATGTTTCATTAGAGGTCATGAGGTCAGTAAACAAATTCATTGTGGATTGAAAGCATTGCACTTTTGAGCATACTGGGAGGATGAATGTGATAATGATGTGATGTGATGGTACACAATGCAGGGGCCACTTACTGTTCCAGGTGGTTTGTCCTTTCTGCTCATTCAAAAACCATGACACAGACACTTACAAAAAAGTTTACACAGCCCAGTAATCAGGTTTTTTCCAGCTGAAATTTAGCTGCGTTACCTAATTTACTTGCCATTTCTTAAATCAGATGACTGCTGCATGTGGGGAATAACCTGTTCTATACAGTGAATGTACACACACTGCTTGCCAGCAAAACTACATGTTACAGACTTTTGGAAAGCATAAAAACAGAAACATGATTGTAATTTTGGGTTGAGGAAATTGAATGAAAGGAGATATCATTGCCTGCTAATAATGGAAAAGCTTCTGATTGGTGGAGAAAAGTGAAGTTAGAGAAAGGAGTTCATACTGATGTAGATGTTGCATTTTTCATGCTACAGGTGAGCTAGCCAGCCAGCAAGCTTGTCCTGCTGTGTTACACTGCCAACAGTCCTGTTCCGTACTGAGCCTTCTAGTAAATCGTGTTGATGGATGTTTAAGATGATACTGTATGGCTATCTTAAATGTCTACAACTCAGCCTGTCAGTCAAATGAAGGGGTGGGAGCTTCCTCTCCTTTCCAAGCAGCTGCACAGAGTGTAAACACTGCAGCCATGTAAAGATTAAAAAAAAAAAAAAAAAAAAAAGACTTTTCTAACATCTTAGAAGATCATAAATGCAATCAACAAAATCACTGGGGTCTGACAACATACGCAGCATTGCTGCACAAACAAAATTATGAATGTAAACAAATCCAGGTGGATTTGATGATTTTCCTGTGGATGACTGAATGGATTGATTAATTTAGAGAAGACTAAGTGAACAACCAACTGACTGATCTGCTTTCTTTGTCTCCTCCTTCCCTGAGACACAGCACTAGAGTATGCAAGTTCAAGTAAAATTAAAACTGTGTAAGATAGATTGTAAAATAGTGTACAGCCATGGTTTAAATCTAAGGAAATTGGTCTATTTAAAACCACTCTCTGGCCATCTGTGTGGGATCTGGGGATCTGGCCTCAGACGTCCCCCCTCATGTTTGAGTGATATGAATAGTTTGCTGTTGTACTGTATATCTTGCATTGTGCCCTTGCACTGGATGAGATGCCCTGCCTCATGTGACTGTATGCATTTATATGACTAAATTAGTTGTTGATATGTCCTTGCATCAATGTCAGCACGACAAATTCCTTTAGATTTGACTGATAAATTGATATAGCAGATTTTTTTTCCCATTGTGGTTCTATTATTTCTCTCTACTTGGCCATTCCTCTTCTGTCTCATCTTCTAGAGTCCACAGACACATTGTTTTGCAGTACATTGTGTTTCCAATTTTGTCATTTATTTTTTTATAGAACTGATGACTGGCACTTCAGAAAATGAAACAGAGAAGTTTCAGCGATATACTGAAAACATATTCTTTCCATGTGCCACATCACATTTCTCCATCCTTCATCAACCTATTTCCACTCCCTCCTCCATTCATCTCTCTTTTTCTTCCTCTCTCCTGCTTTCTCTGCCCTTTCAGCCAGTGAAGCGTGTGATTGGACAGCAGTGATACTCATTAGCATAATACTGTGACATCTATCTCCAGCCCGCATGACGTTTTGGAGAACCGTGTCTATGTGTGCGTGATTGTGCTTGTGTGTATAGGCATGTACGAGTGTTTTCCCTTGTGTGTCAGTGTGTGTGTTTAGGTGTATGTGTGTGTATGTGTGAGTGACTCTCCAGCAATGTGTGCAGAGCATCAGCAGTAGTAAACACTGCAAACAGAGCCAAACAGTGTTAGCAGGCATGTAAACTGTGCATGAACTTTTGAATGGGAAATTAAACTTGACTCAGCTATTAGTGTTTTGTTTTTTTCCCCTCACTACCTGAACCTTTGAGGTAAGCTGACTAACCTTGTTATTTAATGTGTCTCAGTCCCATAGGCTCTATTCACAGCTCAAACCCACCCTGGAACAGAGTTTTCCCCCTGATTTCAGACAGTTTGGTTTTTCAGGTGTTATCATCTGAGCTGTCACAGGCCACAGGAATAACAGTTCAGATTCTTGGTGGCTTTACCCTCCTATAGCTTAAAAAGTCAGGAGGTTTGATCCCCACAGTAAGATTTTGTTCCCTCAAACAACCTCCACCTGTTCACACTGTAGTACCCTGTCACTTGCATCAGAAACCCTGTCATTATAATCAATGCTGCTGTCTCCACCAGTTTCATTTACATGCATGTCTCAGAAGCCTACATACTTAAGCCTAGGGATGCATTTTAGCTAAAAGCATGTATGGCTAGCTGTGTACTGTCTCAGCATGCAGCTAACATTGCAGGAAAAGAAGGCTCTGGCTTTGCTTCTCATTCAGGGGAGAACAAAGGCAATTCAAACCAAGAAGAGGGGGTTATGGGCACATCCAACACTGCAGCAATCAAAGCTGTCTCCTCATAATCTCTCACTGGCTGAGCACAAGTCACATGAATTTGCAGGTCAGTTCAGCCAGATTTAACTTAACATGAAATTTATATGCCACCACACATCTCAAATCATCCCCCTTGCCTCTTATTTGCTGGTCAAATCACAACTTGTCATGAAATTAGCATTCACCCATTGTTTTGTGAAGATATGGAGCTGGTAGATGCTTCACGATGCACATCCAGAGTAGACACAAAGCGGGGACACTTTTCATCCTCGAGCCGTGCACACACAAGTGGTGGAGACGAGTGGTAAGTCACACCAGATAAGAACATCAGCTAAATGCCCCAAAGTGAAAAATGGATATTTCCTTCAGTGAGTGGAGTGTGTGCATAAACCATGCCAGTTTCTTCATTCACCTCATTCATCAGTCCTTCAGACCATCCCATAATGCAAAACCCATCCAGAGCTCTGTGCCATTCAGTTTGCTCCTAACCAGGATCACTGGGTAAGAGTGCATGAGGGGATGGACTTGAAGGACAAAATGTAAATTTGAGTTGATTGACATATCCGATAATAGCAGCCGACTCAACCAGTAACCATTAGTGTCTCTCTCTCTCTCTCTCTCTCTGTGTGTGTGTGTATACATTAATTTTACAGGTACCCCTTCAATAAAATAAATAAATAAATAAATAAATAAAAATGCTGCCATGAGCATTGGATTGGAAGTTGGTGTCAGACGGAGAGAGAAAACAAATTCTCCAAAGAATCTTGAAAGTGGTGGACAACATTACATTTACAGTGTTCAACAGTCATGGAAGAGTAGTTTACTTCAAAGTTACACACAGATTCATCTCAATCAGCACATCCTAACCTACAAAATTATGTGTCAAAACTGCAGAATGGGGCTTTAAATTGAATTTGAAGCTGAACTTGAACTCTCAGTGTGATTGGCTGACTTCCCTGACTCCTCCCACTCAAGCTGTTGTCACCATAGAAGCTGTTTCACGCCTCAGCAGGTGTAGGGATTAGCATATGGCTCACTGTCTCTCATAAACACACACTCACACACACGTCCTGTCATTATAAATTGAATAGGAGACTAGTAATGTGACATTAGATAGATATCCAACTGGTAAATTCACAGTTATCACAACAACAATGATCCTGAAACAATGAACAACAAAACATAATTTATACAACATAGAACAATTTGATTTATTCGTGGTAAATTTGATCTGAAGAGCATAAGGTAAATGTAAATGTCTGTGTGCCTGTGTGTGTGTGTGTGTGTGTGTGTGTGTGTGTGCGCGTGCGCACGCGCGCTTTGTGTTTTACATTCAAAACCCATCCAGGCTAAAAGGTCCTGTGTTAAACATCACCCAGCTTCAGCTGAACAACAGGGAAGTAAATGAGCAATCTGTTCATACTCCTCAGTGTCTGGAGGGCAGGTAACTGGAAGGCAACAATGGGCTTAATGCAAAACTGCATTTTGGTGTAGTGTTGGGTTATCTCAGCATGATAGAGTCCACAGGGTGGCAAAATATCCTCATTAGTTGGTCCGTGCTCCCCTGGGCTATTTCTGTCTCTCTGGTCACTTCCATCACATGGCAAAATAGGTCCTAAAACATTAACAAGGTTACTATGTGGAAGTTTCCTGTAGACATGAAGTGCCACATCTACTTTCTAATTCAAATTGGAAAATAACAAGAAAAGAAACATTTAATTTCCTCAAACAACAGGCACATGGGGTTGGTTTTTGCATTGTTTGCTCATGTTCATTTATGTGGCTAAAATGTTATTTCAGGAGCTTTATTGCTGCACTATGGAAGTAAACGAACAGACACAAATGCAATATTCTGGATCACCAACCCAGAGGAGCACGGATCAACTAATGAGGATATTTGGCCACCATATGGGCTCATATCACGCTCAGGTAACGATACACCCCAACACTTCTAACAATTCTACCTGTTTGCCTGAACGCTACTTTTAAATGATGCTCAGGGAGTTCAGGTTGTAATTTCCTGTGGGTGGGGTGGGTCATAAGGGCAGGGCTAGCAGTGAGCTGGGTAGTGGCTATAAAACTGAAGTTAGTGGCCACGGCTCAGGAAAGTGAACAGTAAGCAGTAACAACAAAAATGGATGAAAATGGAGATAAAATAATACTGCAAAGATAAATGTGAGGCGCGTCTGAAAACAAGATAGATCGACACACATCTGGTCTGTTAGTGCCTTCGTAGGCTTATCCTAAAGATCATATTTACCATATTTATGAGTTTATTTACCATATTTATGAGTTGACAAGCACAAACACCCCCCTCAAACTCACGAGGGGAATTTTGGGAACCTCAGTTTCAAAGCTGTGACATTTTAGCAACAACAAAACTGGCCCTTTATCAGGGCACCTTTGAAAATGCAAGGGCATTTCTTATATCACTTCAACTGAGGTCTTTTCTTACTTTACGGACTGCACTTTTAGATGGTATCTATCACGTTGTAATCATTTGTCTTTTGTCTTTTGACTTCGTCCCTTGGTGTGTTCTCTGTGATACAATTTCTACTCCAGTTAAAGAGAGAAAAGTTAAAGAGTTAAGTGTGGGAAAAGTTAGAGAAAAATACAATCTCACAATGACTTGAGATCTTCAGGGTGCTTTGGGGTCCTATAAAACTTTGATAACTTGTCGTGAAATAGCTTGAAAAGTTTTTGAATTTAACTTTTGAAAAGTTGTTTAAACCCTGTAGACATTGTGGTTGGCAGAAAGAAAAAAAAACTGTGTGACTATCCGCCATGCTGGAAGATAGACAGATAACAGACAGACAGACACATGGAGTGGGAAACAGACAGACAGGCTGCAAGACACAAAGACGAGAGAGGAGAAAGACGGAGGAAAAAACAGGCCAGTAGATGGGCGGGTGTGCAGACAGACAGGAGTCTAACTGCAACAGAGAGAAAGAGGCAAAAACAGAGAAACAAAGATAGGCAGGTGGAAAAGGCATGGAAAGAAAAGTTCCCTGGATTCAGATGGAAAGTGTGGAAAACAAACAGGCACAGTCTGAAATTTGATCTTGGAAAAAAATCAATTTCTTCGACTGTTTTCCTATGTGAACATAATCACATAATAATGGGGAGTGTAGTTTATTAACAGCTTGCGCTAACACAGTTTGTTGATTACTATTCCACTGCAGTGTGGGAAAAGGAAACAGCTAGAGGGAGCTTCAGTGTAAGATAAACCAAGTGTACAAGAAAGAGTGCAGAGAAAAGGACAGGCAGAGACGTTTACACAGACAAGAGTGATAAAAGCCAATCATGCAGACAACTGGCTGGCAGACAGACAGGCATGGAGACAGACAGGAAGGCAGACAGCTGGCATGTCATCAATGAATTTCACATAAATTGCATGAATGATATTATATATCTGTAAATTCACAATGGAAATACTGCGGCTGTAGACTGACAAAAACTTGTAGAATGCCCCTGCACTGGCACTTACTAATCCTAATAAAAGAACAGCAAGAGTTTAGATTTTGTCAATTATGCATACAGTATATATGGACCTGTAGACGGTTGCTGTGATTTTATGGCTCTTTGGAACACTTATCTATCTAAAAAAAAAAAAAAAAAAAAAAAAAAAAAAAATCAGATGCAAAAGGTGGGTGACCAAGCTGCAGTATAGTGTGTTGGCCATTGTAAGTCTATAATATTTCGCTATTGTTTTGTTCCAGGCAGGGACCAAGTGCTTGTTGTGTGTTTTTCTTTCCCTCCTTCTGTTCTTTCTCTCTTCCTCCCATTTTCTGTCCAGGTGCCAACAACAGGATTGGTTTCCACCTGTGACATCCTCTCATGCAGCTCTTTGGCTCCCTGGCCTTTGAACCCTATACATACCCTACACCCAATACATTTTTACACTTACATAGTAAAACAATGTCTAGTCATTAGGATGAGTGATTGGTACCCTTGCTCTTTGGTTTTGTTGTGTTGACTTGCTTTTATTTGACACATTCCTTGAGTTCCATCCAAAAGTGGACATCACAACTATGTTAAAATAGAGTGGACAAGGTAATGTTTATTCAAACAGCACATTTCATACAGATGTAAACTCAATGTGCTTCACAATTAAAGTAATTAAGTGCATTATTATATTTAGACATGTATGCTATACCAACTACACTACTCACAAAAAGTTAGGGATATTTGGCTTTTGGGTGAAATTTATGGAAAATATAAAAAGTTCACGCTACAGTGATAGTATATCATGAAAGTAGGGCATTTAAGTAGAAGCATACACTGGTGATTTCCTCATCTCAAACAATTTCTTGAAACAAAAGCCAACAACAGTGGTGGGTATACCACAACAAAAAATGTCAGTGTCAGTAACTTGTCATGTGCCCTTGAGCATCAATTACAGCTTGACAACGACGTCTCATGCTGTTCACAAGTCGACTTATTGTCTGCTGAGGCATGGCATCCCACTCTTCTTGAAGGGCGGCCCTCAAGACATTGAGGTTCTGGGGTAGGGGAGAGTGGGGTAATTTGTGCCAAGGGGCAAGCACTGCCACCCCTGTTATCTAGAAAACCATAGAAGAAGTTGGTCATGTGACCACATATTTTTGAAGAGGCATCCATTTCACTCATCTTATAAAGAAGGGAGACACATGGCTTGAGAGGTAAGCACATTTAAGTTCAAAAAACATTTTTTTGCCCTCCAGAGTAAAATTTCTATGATCAAGGTTTTTTGATTGCTGTGTTTGAACAATTATAGAAAATTTTGAAAACAGTTCACACAGGTTTTAGTACTTTAGTAAGCTACACCATGAGTCTATACAGTTAGCATGATGTTTGCTCAAAACAGCTGGGGGATGCATTTTTTTCAAAATGGTGGGCTTGGGGTAATTTGTGCCAAAGGGCCTTGGGGTAATTTGTGCCAGTGGCACAACTTGTGATTATATACTATATATTACTTTCTTGTATTTTATTGTTATTGTACATTATTTTCTTACCTTTGATCACTAAAACTATTCAGATTCAGATGAAGATAATTTGCAGGTGCTCATTTTGGAATTTTTATTTTGTTCTGGGTATGTGTTCATGTGGCGCTCGGCCTTGTTATAGAAAAGTGGCCTGTGAGCTTGTTAAAATAATAAATAAATGTTAAATAAATAATTTTGCATTGAATTTGCTTTACTTTTATATAGCATTATCATTTGTGAGATTAAAATGATCTGTTTTACTTCAATTATCAATGGCACAATTTACCCCAGTGTGTTCTCTCTAATGGCACAATTTACCCCGCACCGGGGGCAAGTTGTGCCACAAAACCACTTTTTTTTCGAAAGCTATATTTCTCAAACAGTTTATATAAGATCCAAAGTGATTGTTCCCAGGGATGCACAACATCCTAAACTATATGTGCATATTTTAGTTGGAGGCATTACTGTAATCCCCTTGCTTTAAAGGCACTTTAAGTAAAAATTGGCACTATTTACCCCACTCTCCCCTACAGAGCTCCGAGCCTCTACACGGCGACTCAGCTGATCCCATAGGTTTTCTATGGGATTCAGGTCTGAGAAAGTGCAGGCCACTCCATTTGAGGTACCCCAGTCTCCAGCAGCCGTTCCCTAATGATACGACCTCGATGAGCTGGAGCATCAAACACTTGATGTGAATTTGGCCGTTAAACTCCTTGTTAGAGAACAGTAACTTGTGCAAAAAGTACTGAAACATTGAACAGTTGGACATTCAAAAGCATTCAAAAAGTTCACAGAAGGTCACATTAAGTTCACCTGTAAAGGTTATAATGCATTTTAGGTTCATCCTGAAATTTCACCCGAAAGCTGAATATCCCTAACTTTTTGTGAGTAGTGTATGCACACAGTCCTGACGATACTATTGCAGCAGATCTCAGGTCATCGGGCAGTTAGGATTGTGAACAGTGGTTTGCTAAGTTAACAGGGGATAGTAGTTTTAAATGCAGCTCCAGGTTAATTTAGAACTGAATAAGAGAGCTCTTGTCAAAAGTGACGAGCCAATATTCGCACTGGACTCAGTTTAAAGGTTTAAAGGCTGCAGGTTTTCATTCCAACCAACAACTCCACTAGGTGATTTCATCGATCATCTCACCTTCAAGCAGAGAGGAGGGACTAATCAGCGAAGTCACCTGGTGTAGATTTTGGTTGGAATGAAAACCTGCAGCCTCTTGGCTCTCCATGGCACATGGTTGCCTACCCCTGTTTCAGAGGTTTCCTTTTCCTCAGGACTCACCAAATTGAGGATACCTGTCATTTTGCAGCAGAGAGCAGAGACCATGCAGACAGTGGAGTTACTGGCATGTGTGTCCGCAGTGTTGCACAGAAAAATCTCAGTTAGTATTTTTTTCTTTATTTATAAAATTTCAAAAACTTGATACCTCAGAAATGTTTTGATATGATAAAATGCTGAACAATATTAAATACATTATATTATACAGTCCTGTTATTGCCATCACCACTCAGACTAAAATGTGAAAGCATAAAATCTCACTTTGAGAGAAAAGACAAGGGGTGTGTCTGTGTGTGTGTGTGTGTGTGTGCGCACAAGCAAGTACTTGCTAAGCAGTATGCAGAAAAATGTTGTCATTATCACTGTAAGATCTCTTGCTCTCTCTGTCTGTGCATCTATGTTATGCTAACACAGAGACACCTTCAATTCTCGCATCCAGTTTACTTTTTCCATTCTCACACATATACACACTTTTTTGTCCCTGCATCTCTCTCTTTCTCTCTCTCTCTCACTCAGTCACACACACACACACACACACACACACACACACACATGCACAAACACACTCCCTCCTTTATTGCCTCTCCCTGATCCTTGTCAGCTGTGCCAATTACAGCCAGAGTATCTTCTCTACTTCAGTGAAGGGCCAGGGAGAGAGCCTGTCACAAGCTCCTGCAAACTTCTTGAAACTCTGATGTTTCCAAGCTTCCAAAAGTCAGCAGTCATTTTCATCACGCTCAGACTTGGCAGAAGACTTTTTTTTTTTTTTTTTTTTTTTTTTTTTTTTTTTTTTTTTATCCTATAGCCACAGTGCCTGGTTCATTCCAAAACTGATTTTGTGATGGCTTATTGATCCTGCAAGGGAAATCTAATACTCTGTTACGTTCCTTCAGGGAGGTCAGAGGTCAGGGTCAGCTACAAAACAGTGCCCATGTTGCTGGTAGGGATTCAGCGTCAAGATCATCTAAAAGGTACTTCAGCAGGATGGAGGTTTGCCAAAGCTGAGCTTGAACCTGCGGACCCTTGGAATAACAAAGCCACACTGCTACCCTGCAAAAAAATTGCACTGCATTTCAAATAGACAAATTGCAAAAGATGAATATTAGCGGCATTTGATTGGTGGCATGTTTTTACTTCCCGGTGGCAGAACATAGGAAAAAAGACATGTTTTTAACTTTAATGAACATCTCTGCGTGTCTTTTTAGCAGAGATCTTTCTCTTGCTGCTGCCCATACTCTGTATCTAGTCTCCATGCCAGTGCCCCCCAATCCCACCCCACCTCAACATATCTCTGACATCTACAATGTCAGCTGGGCCAGAAACACTAGGACCTGTTGGTTTGGATACAATGCATACAGGGTGGGGGGTTGCAGATAATGCTTTTTCTCTCCAAAAATGTGTGTGTTTACAATCCAGAGACCCAGAAGCTGATCTCAAAACATCTGATCATTTCACTCCCAATGCTCCTCTACCTACAAACACAGAACAAGGAATATCTCGCTGAAAGTTAATGGAGTTCAGGTGCCTGTCTCACTCTCCCTCTCCCTCTCCCTCTCTCTCTCTCTCTCTCCTCCTGACCAACATCAGTCCCAGCCTCACTTGCCACAGATGATAATTTTTACCCTCTTTCTTAACAAGCAATACCTGACAACTTAGAATTGGTAGTGATGACGATGATGTGTTGCTACATTTTCTGTTTGCATTAATTATCCAACCGCTTTCAAGCCAAGCAGTTGAAAGTCATGTTTGCTGACATCACCTGGCCATGTTGCTCCTGCTGACGAATAGACCAATAGACTGCTTGTGTTTGCGTTCACAATATTTACGAGCCAGTTAGTTATGAAGCCCAATTGCTTCGAGCAAATATGATTGGGTGAAGTGATTGATAGCCGTCCCGCTTGCCAGGCCTCACTGCGAGGGAGCTCTGTTTTGCTAGAGTAATGAATCATTGCTCTTGTGCAAAAACCCCATAACTATTTTTTTCCCTTAAACTGCAAGTTTACACAGTGCTTTGACTGTGTAAGGTTTGTTACCTTAGTGCAAATTAATTCCTTTCCAAGTCCAAGAAATCCATTCCAAAGCGATTTATCTCTTCAAAAATGGAATGCTTGCCAATTTGAAAGCAAAGGCTGATTTAATTGCCCAACTACTTAAATAAAAAAAAACAACAACAATAAATTATCATTAAAAATAAAGCACTTTTTTAAAAGATAAGTCATTTTCATCCTTTTAAACTCGACAGAGTGCTGAATCGGTTGAATTGTAGACTCCCATAGATCACCTTTCACTGGGACTAATGTTTATTGTCATTGCCATAGAGGGGAATTTGGGCACAGAAACAGAGGCAGAGAGAAATGGCGTAAAAAATAAAGAGTCGAAGGGAAGAAGAGAGAAATGGAACAGGCAAAAAGAAATGCGATGGAAAAGAGAGCAGCTGTGTGAAGTAGATTCAGGGACAAAAATGGAGGGGAAGAGGGAGGTTGGGAACAATGGGGGCAAAATGATAGGAAAAGCCACTTAGGGGTAGATGAAAGTGAGCGAAAACAAGGAGAGAGAGGCGGCAGGAGATGGGGAGTAAAACTCGGTAGAAGCTAGGGAAGAGAGAGATGGGGGTGTAGAAAATTATTATTGTATAATGTTTTTTAGCCCGTTATCCTCAGGAACATTAACGGGCCTACAGTCCATGGCAATCCATGTACAAATTGCACCAGTCAGCTCTGCTGTTGTGACACATTTGGCCCTTACACACTACACAAGTTGTACGAGGACTGCTGCTTGGTGCACATTGAAACATTAAAGGTGTGCTTCAAAGTAAAAAAAAAAAAAAAAAAATGCTTAAAAGGAATGTTATCATACTCTACAAAACAACGCTGTGAGTATCCTATAATATAATTTCCAGGAACTGTTTTTTTAATTTTCTGTAAT
The DNA here is from genome assembly GCF_902150065.1 of Myripristis murdjan. Lineage (NCBI taxonomy): Eukaryota > Metazoa > Chordata > Actinopteri > Holocentriformes > Holocentridae > Myripristis > Myripristis murdjan. The sequence goes on along the minus strand of NC_043991.1, from coordinate 11,670,120 downwards.
TAGGGTCAGCCATCATGCTTGTGTGTGTTGTAAGAGAGGTAGACACGGTAAGCTGTACTGCTGCTGTACTGCTCAACAACCTGTTTCAATAGGAAATGCTTTGAATTAAAGAAGCAAGAGGCTCACACAATGCTGTTTCAATGTGACTTTAAAATGTCTGTGTGTGCCATTCAGAGTAATAGGGCTTGATATGTTCTTCAGCTTGGTGTGGGGTATCGTTTTGGGAACTGACTCAGCACAGCAGAGGGCAGCAATTTTGTCCTGTGTGTTTGGGCAAAGCACCAAACCCTCCCTGTCCACTCATTTGATTTGGCACTAGAGATCATCTGTATCACCTTAAATGCCTAAAATGTAAATTAAAACACTTCATCTCCTGAAAACCAGACGCCCAGCCTTATATTAAACCATTTCCTACATTTTGAAGAAATTACATATTCCTTGATTTTTTTTTTTTTTCTTCATTTCGTTTTATAGAGGGAAGTTGGGGCAGGACACCATGTGAACCAATAGGATATCATTCAGAGAGAAAAACTTTTTTATAGGGCGGTGGGGTAGCATTGCTCAAGACTTGGCTGAAATTTTTATTTACACCTTATAGTGCAGCTTCATCTTGCATCATTTATCGTAAGGAAAAACTGGCGCAGTATACGTTGAATTTATATCATACTAACTACCAAACAGTTTACTGTGAAGTCCTCAATATGTACTGTTTAAAATTAGTATTTAGTATAAGTTTAGTAGTATGGTTTTGGCACATGGATGCTGTTTTCCAGGGAGTATCAATTAGGATTTTTAGCAGGATTTTTATTGGGGATTTTGAACAATGTCCTTTATTTTGTTAATTAAGACATGGGTGGCAGGGTTAGTTTGACAGACTGATTTCATTTCCATTGTTCACCTCTCAAAACACAGTCTGGGCTGTAGGATTCAAGCTGTTTGGGAAAGGGGCAGCACCAACAAGCGTCTACAAAAATACACAGTAGGTGATTGGATGAACCATCTGTCTATCACTTGTCCAATCAGAAAAACAAGCCAGATGATGTAGTATGAGAGAGGTGAAGCGAAACAATCAACAGTAACTGTAGTGGTGAAAGAGGCCAAACATATCAGTAATTATACTGCCAGCTTGTTAGCATGTTGGTAGACAATTTGTATGATTTTTGTAGTGAACGTCTACATTGATGTTTAGGTCTACTTGTTTCTGTTTTCCAGTTCAGTGTCACTTGACACTGTCTCATCAAATGGGCAGGCCATTTTCCAAGAGAATTGATTGGTCAGTAGGTGGGGCTTTATACCTGCTGAGCTCTTATCCTGAACTTAACCTGCTCCAGAGCAGGTTAGGTGTTCATCGTATGTTACCACGGCAACGTACCCTGATAAAAAGTAAACCACCTTTATGGTACAGAAAACCCAGGGTTAACCCTGAAGTTACCTCGCTAAGCCAAAATCCAGCTTTATGTTACAGGCCTCTGTAGCTCCTCAAAGAGTGCTGATTGGTCTGGCCTGTTTGTAGTTTCCAAATGATGCTTTGGTTGGATCATGGCCAAAATGTTGTGCAAATCAAAAGAAAATGCTCAGCTGGCTGTGCCACATTATGTCAGAGTTACATCACGCTTGACCTGTAATCAAATGATGACATGCTCGTTCCTGGAAGCTTCAATAAATAAGTCCTTGAACTCACACCTATAATGTGAGGTAAGAGGATGGAGAGGCTTTCAGCTGACAGCTGCAACGTGTGTGTGTGTGTGTGTGTGTGTGTGTGTGTGTGTGTCTGTGCTTTCATCCAAGTATGCTCCTTAGCACAACAGGTGTATTTTGAATCTGAGTCATGTCTGAGGCAGCACGGGGCAGCTTACTAATGAACCTCCTCTCGGTGTAATGTTCTCCGCTCAGCAGGGAGCACCTTTCTGAGCTCAGTTAAAAACTTTTATTTCCTCCTTTTACAGGCTCGGATTCACACCATGCTAAATAACGACAGATGTGTAGATTGAGGGGAATCGTGACATTTTAATTGGGATTTGATGTTTCATAGTATACACGCCCCGAATGCACGCACACAGACACACACGCACAGTTAGTTAGTTAGTTAATTTTATTGACAACAATATAAAATATTTGTGTCCAAACATTAAAATATCAATTTTTGATCATTTCCAAAAGTCAGATACACATGCACATCTTTAATTTTACAGTGGTCTTCTATTCAGAAATAACTGACTACACAGTGCCATAGCTGACCAATCAGATTTGAGTATTCGGCATATGATGCCTCCATATAAATGAGTAACAAGACTCGCTCCTGTAGTTTCAGCACTGTCATGAAGTATGTCGTCCATTTAAGTATTTGAATATTTGCCATTCCTATTATTGTTATCCATTATTTTCTCATGTTTGGCTCTTAAACCTACCCTACCTAAACCACCAATCCTAAAAATAATTTTGTTTTGGCCTAAAAAGAATTTTTGCCCACAATGTGCCATAACTGCCTTCTTCTTTCAGTTAGTCCTCCAATCCATATGACCACACAGGTTGTTTGTTCCAACCCTGTAATACGATAGGCAGCTAATATGAGCTACCTAGCTAAATTGAACTCTGTTTTCGTTTGGATTTGAACCTGGGTCAGCAGAATGAAAGACATGTTGATCGACCCATCCACCACCACACCATGTCCTTAATATGGACTTTGCCGTGCCCTCTATGTCATTATTTACAGGACCACTAGAGGCCGCTTAACGTAAAAAAAAAAAAAAAAAAACAACATAACTGGAGGTAATAATAGGCTGCTGTACAAGCTACTTATGGGGTCAAGTCCTATCCATATACACACACCCAGTCCCATTTGCAGAGTAACTAGAGTCAACTTTGATTGTCTGTATGTTTTTCAATTAAGCAGCCACCTGAGACTGCTAGTGTTTTTGTTAAGACAACTGAACTGAGTGTGAACTCGACCAGATTAAGCATAAAAATGAGCAGTGACAGCTGTATTTAGCTCATGGCCGATGAGATAAAGAACCCTGAGGTGAGATGTGGCTCTTCCTTACTGACCAAAACACATTTGCCTGTGTAGAGGATTATCAGAGATTAAGATCACACTAAAGATGGGAAGATTTGCAGTTAAAGTCAGATTTAAAATACAGCTTTAACTGCATTTTATTAATGATATATCCCTCAATAAAGAACGGAGTCAATTTGTACCACACCATGATAGTATAAGTGTAGCTGAGTGTATGAGAGCTCTTCTTTTAGGCTGTTGACAGTAATGAAATGATTCACTACCAGCTAATGTGATTCACCTCTCATAAAAATGACAGTTTAATAGCACAGACCATTTTGGGTGAGCCACCCCCCATATCTGAAACACTTCATAGGAAAAGTACACCACCAGAAGCCACATAATTACTTCTCTAATCACAGAAACGTCTATGTATAATCACAATAGGTATGGGGGGTTGCAAAAGGTGAGAACTTCATATTGTCAACATACTGTGTAATTTGAGTGGAAATCTTTGGATAAAGGTAACGTCAGCATATAATTCTGTGGAAATGGAGTAAGATTACTATTTTTTTCCCTCACAGTTTTCAAAAGAATAAAACAAATCTCTGTCCTCTATCACAAAGAAAAATAGTGTGGAGTTGAATAGGGCAGACTTTGTTGTTGTAAAGCATAAATCTTGCCCAAAATCAGAGAGAAAGTGGATCAGGACTGGGAGAGAGACAGGCAGGCAGAATTACATATGGAGGAGGAGAAAAAAACAAGAGACGGGGCGAAAGAAAGGTATGCAGACAAAAGAATGTGCAGAGAAGGAGGGAGAGAAATGGGATGAGAGAGAGGGAGAGAGAGAGAGAGAGAGAGGTAGAATGAAGTGCAGGCAGAGTCAGTCACACAGAGAGACAGAATGAAATACAGGGAGAAAGGGAGAAGCCAGACAGCTCGCTGATGTCTTCAGGGAATGAGCTGATAACTTCTCTACAGGGATTGTGTGTGTGTGTGCATATATGTGTGTGTGTGTGTGTGTGTGTAGCATGTGAGGTTTCAAGAGGAGCATTGTAGACAGTTGCATCTCTGAGACAGCTGCTCAGGAGAACTGACCTTTGGAAGATCAGAGCTGAAGTAGAAATGTGTGTGTGTGTGTGTGTGTGTGTGTGTGTGTGTCCGTGGGTGCTTGTTTGCATGTTTTTGTGTCTGCATATTTATGTGAAAATCACCAGCTGAAGTGTTTGTATATCTGTGTCCAAGTGTGTGCATGAGATATCTGTGTGTGTGTGTGTGTGTGTGTGTGTGTGTTAGTTGAGGTTTTTTTATGTCGGCTACTGTGTTGAATTAGATGTGTTCGTGTGTACATGTGTGCCTGTAGGTACATAAATATGCATGCATGTTGTTTTTAAGCACATCAATAGCGTGCTGGTGTTTGTTTGTTTGTGTGTGTTTTCATCTGTGTCCATGTGGGTTCTCATAAACCTTTGACTTTTACTTATGAGTGGGCATATGCATGTGTGTATTAAAGTGCATGTAAAAGTACTGTGTGTGTGCATGTGCGTGTGTGTTTGTGTTTGCTCTTGTGTTGACTGGAGCCTCCCCTCTCACTGACCTGAGGTTAGGACAGTAAATTGGAGCAGTGCAGTGTTTGCAGGAGTTTGAATTGGGGTCAGACTCCCAGGAGACACTCTTGACTTTGGAACAAAAAACTTTCCAAGCTAATTGAATAAAACTCATAGTAGCCTACTGAGCGCGGTGCTTGTGGTCTAATATTTACAAAACTGAAATATTAAACCACGTAAAAATTAAATTAAAATGATTTGAAGATAATCTTGTGGATATGTGGAGCAGCTACACTCCTCTTCAGTCGTAGATCAGAGGTGCTTATTCACTCCAGAAAAAGTAGTCTCACTAGAAAGATGAAAAACCATTAAAGACCATGAGCCGGCCTAAAGGTTTAGCCAAAAACAAATATAGTTATGTAACAATAGAACTTCTTCATATTAGTGGCTCTGTACCAAGGTAGTGGGAACAGAACAAGAAGTGAGCCCAGAGCCAAATTCATTTTCAAATTAATAAACAGGAATAAATCTTCATCAACCGATATCTTGTCACATAAAACAGTTCTACTTTGCCAGATTTAAATATTTAATGCAATGTTGTGACCACACAAAATTAGCTTGTCATTTCTATAAGGTTTATTCTCAAAATTCCCATTTACTCTGGATGGAATAACCCTCCTGTCCCAAAGGACAAATGGGACATCAGCCTCTAAAAATCACTAAGCCACCATGCCACTGCTGTTTTTTTTTTTTTTTTTTTTTTTTAGCACAGTGACATGTATTAAATTCATATTGATTAATAAATGAAACTCAATAGGGTGTGATTCTAAGCTGTTATTGTTGACTTTTTGAGAGTTTACCTGTTATAACCTACTTCTACAGTTTATGGTGCCTTTCACACTTCTACCAATGAAGTGTCACCTGAAGAAAAAAAAATGTGTGTTTGTGAGGGGGCGGCTGAGTTGGGAGATGGGATAAGTTGAGAAGTTATGTTGTCATGTGTCATGTTGTATAAAGTGATCAGTGCCTTCTCACATAAACAACTGTCATCCTGGGGGAAGAGTGGGTTACAAGACTGCAGGGTGTGAGTGATGATGTCTTGAGTTTTCTCTAGGAATTTGGAAATTTTAGCAGAGAGGAGAGTGCAGAGAAAAGTCAGGTGTTAGATGAGGATAAGGGGGGTGGGGGTTCAGCTGAAGAAGAGGTCAATGAGTGAGAGAAGAAGAAAATGAGGGGTGAAATAAGTTGAAGTTGGGAAAGGAGGAGACAGAAGAGGGAGAGGAAGAGGAGGAGTGGAGACAGGGCACCAGGGAGCGGTATCTGCTTGGTCAACATGTCCATGGAGCTCAGGCCAAACCAATCCTAACATTCATCCCTGCACTCCTGAACCCGGCCTTCAAACACGACTGGGGAACTTTCTCACTTTATCTCTGCAATTTCTTAGTGACAATTCAGTGTTTTACACCAATTTCAAATTTTACCTTATTTCATTTTCAATCTTACCTTTTTTCAGCACATTTCATTACAGTTCATTTTATTTTTGTCTGTTTTCTTGTCTCTTTTTTCACTGGCAAGTGCATTGCATCACATCTTAAATATATGATCTATGTGGTCTATATTATCTATATAAATGAATAAATAAGACTGATTGTTTGACTGATTGGACTTTTGCGCTGCAAATGCCTCTGGTTCATGGATTGAGGCATGCGAAGAGGAAATTAAAGTTTTCATTGACAGAATCATCCTCACGTGTGTCAAAAAAGCACTTGTTGACTTCTGGTCCACTGAAGAGGCCTCCTGATTAGCTTATATTTGCAGCACGATGTCCCACACAATGTTTTTAGCAATTCTACAAGTGCATGCATGTATCGCATCCAGCAATAAGATAAGCAGCAGGTCGGCCTCATCAGTGGAAAGACTCTTCTCTCTGCTGATGGGGCAGTGATTAAATTTGATGGTATGCAGTGGAAACAGTACATATCGAAAAAGTCAGTGAAGTGAGGCATCAGTGAGGACTTTGTGACAGCTTGACAGTGGTTATTGCCTGGCATTCAGCGGCTACATATGGGAATGATGAGGCACAGGAACAGGCTGAGCTCAGCGTGGCATATTCAGTCATCATGAAGCTAATGAGAGGCTAGCTGCTGCCATACCACCACTTATATGAAGATAGTTTATTCCCCGCCATCTCCCTTGTGAGTGACCTACTGCAGGCTGTACCTATTACAGCTGGTACCATTAGGCCAAATAGGAAGGACGATCCCAAGGTAATCACAAATGGGGCCTTAATGAGAGGGAGAGTGTCAAATGGTCAGTCAGCCATGGGAAGGGTGAACGGGATGTTGTTTATCCCCGCAACCTCACCAGGGACTGATGTGCTGAAACCAGCAACCAGGATTAGGCAGGATGACTTCATTATCGTGCTGATATTGGTTCTCGACTGTAGGGCCAAAATGGGTTGAGCATCTATAATGATGTAGGTAGCACAGAAAGAGGTAGAAGTGTACATATCTTTTTAGTTTTAGTTTTAGTCAATCTTAGATTTTTGAATCTTATTATAAAGAGAGTTTAGTCATTAAATGATCATACATTTTTCATTAAAATTTAAAATGAGTCAGTTTTCTGTTCACCTGGATGGTAGGTGAAGTGTGTCCAGATGTAGTCGGCATGACTTTCGTTGACAAACTTAAAACTGCTTAAAACCTTCAATCAATGCCCACGCCCTGTGTGATGGTTACAAAAAGAGGAAAAGGTGTGTAGAAGATGTAGTGCATGTGTATTATGAAAAATTAAAATATCTGTTGTCAAATTCAGTGGACACAAAGGTTGGGCATTAGGAGTCCATTATTTTTTCACTGTTGTAAAGGTCTTCAGGCTTTCCCATCATGTGTACAGCAGATGTATAGAACTGATCTAAATCACTTTTTATTGCTTCATCTAGGAACGTGTGCATCACATTGAGATTAATGCTTTCTCCACTGTGAAAACCAGTGAAAAACAGTAGAACCGGACACTTCTGTGATCAGAGATGCGTAAAATTATGTAACACTCAGATAGTAAACATGACTGCAGTGAAAATGCCAGACTATTTTCCTGTTTGCCTTCAATTTACTATGGACACACAGCTGCCATCCCTACAGGTAAAGACCATTAATTACTTCATAACCCAGACAGTCTGTGACACATTGAAAACAAGCTCCCATCCGGAACATATTGGCAGGCACTGATTGATGGTGTAACAGTGGCAGATAGGAAAAATTTGACATATTGCCCAACTCTAGTGGCCACAAGAGAGGGCGTGCTGCTTGTAGGAAAAATGGATGGAGAGCAAAGAGCAGGCTGGGGGCACATACAACAGGTGTGTAGTGCCATTGTGTAAACTGGGATTGTGTTTTCACAAATTTCACAGCATACTGCAAATATGTGGCTAATGATGGGGCTGCTTGAATTTAATTGTTTGGGTATATTTCAGTAAGTGAATTGATGTGATATGTTCTTTTCTTTTAAAATGATTTATTCATTATATTTGTATTAAAAATATGTGACTGGCTTTGATTTACTGCATTTATTTTCAACTACAGATTCAGCACAATACAACATGACTTGATGTACCAGTCATTTTTGTTTTGCATTTCTTGAACATCCACTGTGCAAAATAATTTGCAACCACAATTTTGCCGAGGAAGAATTGCCAAAAAAAAAATCTCAGAGTAATTCCCACCAAACCTGCCTTGAGGACAAACTTGTCAGCCTTGCTGTGTCCATCAGTCCACAGCTTGTACTTCTCTGTTTGTGAGAGCTCACCTGTGGTTCTATTCACTTCAGTCTGTCTTTGGCACAACCCACTAGGAGAAGGATATTTTGTTCTGGTCTGTCTGTATGACACACACAGGCAATATTAGTGTTTACTTTCCTGAGCTGCTTCCTTTGTTGGAGCTGTAAGAAGCAAGGTGATACTGTCTGAGCAAAAGAAACAGAACAACAGGTGGCTATTTTATCAGAAAGCTGCCACAGAGACTCTGTGAGGTAGAGGACAAAGCAAGAAAACAGTCCAGTGCCATCCTGATAACATGGAAATCAGGTTGAAATTTCACTAAGTGTTACTTTAAGGGCGCTTAATTAACTTTGATCACTTGTTTTGATCCAAGTTAGGTCCATTTAGTGTTCACACAGCCCTGTGTTCAAGCTAAATATAGCAATACTCCATGCATTTGGTTGACCCCTTGTAATGTGAGCGTCTTAACTGTGTGTTTTCTTTCCACCATACCATAATAATAATTATTGCCTGGTGTTAGCACTATAAATTTCTGTAGTGGCCCGAGAATATAAGCTCATCCTCTGTCTTCCACGTCACCCCAACTTACTTCATTCAAAGCTTCTCAAAATTTCAGATCAATCACAATCAGTCAATCAGTCATCAATCAATCAGTGACTCTTCTTTCACCCGAAACTAACTGTTGTGTGAGATGCACTTTATATTTTCAAATCCTGTTGATCTGTGCACCACTGGCTGATCAATGGCAAAGCAAGCTAACCAAGAAAAAAAAATAAAAAATACAAGCCAAACCAATACCATTTCCAGTCACAGCCACGTGGTGGGGAGCTAAATGGAGGCAAGGCGTTGCTCATTTAGTCTCTGTCTCGCTAAGTCAATACTTATCAGTTCATCAAAGCATGACAGCAGAGATTATTCTTTGGTCAAAATGAGGTAATAACAGGTTCTCTGCTCATCAGTGTCTGCTTCATTTTACTTTATTACTCCCATCTCACTGCTGGTTCCCATCTGTTTCTGACATCCTAATAGAAATGCCTCTCTGTTGATTAATTTGCACATTTTGTCAGAGCAATATAATTAGTGTTACACTGCTTAAGACCGAAAAACAAGACAAAACAACAAAACAGAAAAAGAAAAAAAGAAGAAAGAAATGACCACATGGAGATCCTGAAAACATGATTTATTCTTTAAAGTCTAATAAGCTGCTGAAATATCTGTGTACCAAATAAAACCAAGACAAATTCTTCTTGATTTATTTTTCTTGTGACTGAATCGATGGAGATACTGACTGATTACAGATAGCTAAGTATTTGACAGTTTCTGATGAAACAGTGGGAATACAAAACTAAGAACAAAAATATCCATGATCCACTTTTGCTATTTAGTCTAGTCCGAAGGAAAATTGAGCCTGTGATTGCGCTTCAGAATGGCAGCAACAAGTCGCCTTGGCACAATCAAGCAACACCAGATTTATGCATTTCTGTAATCATGAACAGAAGTTGTTGAAACCATTATTTTTCGTGTTGAAAAAGGATCAAGAATGAATATATCCATGCCGTGAAAGGTTTAAATGTGTTTTTGTGTGTGTATATATATATTTATAAATCAGTATTAAAGAAAAAAATTCTGCCATACCTGAGGAAGCATTTGCAGATGAGGTTAACAAACTTTGTGGATCTAATTTAAATGTCACCACTGTAGTGGGTATCTCGCAAATGTGAAAACCTGTGTGATTCAGCTGGCTCGTAGGGCCATAAGAATTGTGTACATTGCAACGGCAGTGAGGGGGTAATTTCCTAATCCTTGTACGTCCTCTCTCACCTGTACAAACAAGATTGGATGTGTGACTAATCCTGTTTTTCCTCTCCATACTTCTCCAGACGTATACAAACACACACACACATAAGGCAGTGATCAGAGCAGTCTGACCTGTTCCAGTGCAGAAAGTTTGTGCTGAAAACTCTCCACCATCCCCTCCAGTTTGGCCTTGACTAAGTAATTAGATCAGGAGGACAAAAACAAAAACAGGAAATACCAAGTAATAAAATGAGCATGCTTACCTTTTTTTTTTTTTTTTTTTTTTTTAACAAAGTGTGTGTTAAATGGTAATACAGCAGGCGAGGCAAGATAAGCTTTTTTTCCAGCAGGTCGCCTAATCATGATGAAGTATTTTAATGCTGAATGTGTTTCACAGTGAGATTTAACAAGTTGATGAGGAGGCACAGACGCGACCTGACCTCTGTATTACTCTATCAGAAATAGATTAGCTAGGTGTACGTGTGTGTGTGTGTGTGTGTGTGTGTGTGTGTGTGTGTGTGTGTGTGTGAACTGATAAAAAGATGAAGACTCCTAAAGGGGAGCAGGGAGTCTGCCCATTGCTGAGCCCCAAACACCAAGACCCATTTTCTCTCTTTTTCTGTTTCTGTCTTTGTGTTTATGGGTCACTCTACATGGATGCTTTTGTCTAGAGTTTGGAAATTGGTACCAAAATCAGGTAGTTAGGTGACAACAAACAAATACATGACTGAAAATACTTGATGGCACTGTTTCATACTGTCCATGTCTGTTTGTTTTCAGGCTAAAACATCCTTATTCCTTACCTTATCTCCACTTTCATCCACATCTTTTTGGCAGAAAAGGGTTTAATGGGTTTAAATACCCTCTCTGTTGAATCCTACACTTTCATTAGCTGAGAGGTGCATGTTGTTTTCTTACCTAGCTTTTAAGTCGTGACAACAATGGGTAATCACAGTTCTTAATGTGCCAATCAATATTTCCGCCATTGTTTTCCATTTTCTCTTGTCGTTAATAGTGTTGCAGATCCATTACAACAGGAGCACCGTAATCTGTGACCACTCAGCAATGTAGCCCGAGAGTTTGTGTCTTAAACTGCAATCCACCTTAGTGATCGTTACACTAATTTGCTGTCATTGTCCCCCAGTCGATGGAATCAGTAAGGGGAGGGGCTCAGAGGAGGCAAAATACAGATTCGCCTAATGGGCTGCTGCGAATAAAGTTTTTTTTTTTCTTTATGTTTTACTCAAATGCGATATCTCCAACAGTACTGATCGATTTTGACCTATCTTGGAGAGATGATGCATTTGGGCTTGATGCATGATCCTGACACAAAAATTGCATATCACCAGTTGATTACATCCCTCCACTTTAAATGCCTCCGACCACAATCTCACCTTACCCATCTGTATTATCTTGTATGCCATATATTTTTAGACTGCTCCTATCTGAGCCTTTGTTGACACCAATGTGGACTTATCAGGATCTTAACTTTACCCCCCTTTTGGTAACCACTGCTACCGCACGGCCTGTTTTATAAGGTTATTGTGAGCCTTCACATAAGTATATTCACATTCTCCCCTCCCCATTCACCCTGCCCATTTTTTTTAAATTCCTTGTTATGTTTTCATCTTACATGTATGTTAGTATAGTTTAATGACATTAAGGCACAGTCATATAATATACATAGTCTATATGGCATGCACATGTGAGTGCAAGCTCTTGACGAACGCAAGCTGTCATCCTTGTTCAGTTGTTGTATAATTCAGTTTGCTTTTAGAATAATATTTTGCTCCCTCCTCTGAGAGAAGTTTCATATTATTGTTCTCGCCCACATGGTTTGCTCATCTTTTGTACTCTGCGTTCCCCTGCTTCTTTTGTCATTGTCTGTTCTTTACATTGTTTATTTGACATGTTTTATATGTTGAGTTTGATGTGTTCTGTAGATTTTGCCTTTGTGCTCCGTTGTATTCCTTGCTGTACCCATGTTTTTGATGTAGGATAAATAAAGCATTGAGCTTTAGATACAGAGCAGTGCACACGAGCATATAACTGATCAGTATTAGAGTGGGTGTGAACACAAATGACTCTGGGATGCCAGAATTTGCTGTCACAGAGTCAGGGGTCTAATTAAACCTTGTGATTGGAAGAGCCTGCTTTATAACTCTAATGACTTAGGTCACTGCCTAGGTTCTTGAAAAAATACAATTTCAGTCGTTATGACAAACCTTTGCCAAACCTCAACAATAACCTTTTCCTAGCCTTAACCAAGTATTTTAGAGGCTAACTTGGTAGCTAGCTCACTGTGGCCACATTAGAGACCATCCTGTGGTTTGTATGTGCTACTAATTCCTGAAACAGTCAATCCTATTCCAAGTCCCGACTTCTGTGCCTGGCTGACCAATCACAATGATCCATGAGACTGGCTCCGTTAGACTCTGTGTTATAAAATGTCAAAGAACTTATTTCATCTCAGACTATGTTTGTCAGTAAACACAGAGAAGCTTGAACTCGTCAATCATCTGCCCGTGACGTTTCAGACTATATATCAATACCTGACGTGGTTCACAGGCTGGAAACTGATTGCTAATAACAAGAGTAGAAAAATGTTTCATTAACCTCAGCTTCTCGAGTGATTTCATTTTTCACCTGTGCACTGGGCTGAAAAAGTTTAAGAACCCCTTCCTCAGGGCTTTAAAAGATTAAGTTTGACCCATTAAATAATATATCTCATTTCAAGGAAGTTTTGACGGGGGTAATGCAGCCTTTGGCAACAGTCAGTGTGGAGAATAATTGATTTTACTGACTCCCTGTCTGGTGTTATTGACTTTTTTATAAGTTTAAAGGAAAAATCCAACCGAATGCACCTAAACACTTAAAAAAAATCAGATACTGGCAATGTATCTAGCATTTCTTGAACTGTCTGGCTGTTTGGTGATGTGTTTTTCTTGTTACCATGGAAGGCTGCTCAAACGCAGGTGATATCAAAATGTCTCCAACATTTACAACTCCACAACGGAGTTTAATAGCAAAGCTATCTGAGGCATCAACAGTAAAGCATCAGGTTTTTGGTGTCACTTTCTGACAGGGGCAAACATTTCAATCTCGATTCAATTTTGCGCCCGTGTTCAGCACAACATACATGGAGAAGTCCATCATAGACGAGGAGGAGGTGAAGATGTCAACACCAGCTTCACTCATTAGAATGCAAAGCAGACACAAGAGCTGTGTTTGGAGTACAGGCCATGACTCCCACTTATTCTCACATGGAAAAACTCTTGTTCACTCACTCTCTCCACCTACACAAACTGAATGCAGCAAAATATTGTATATAAAAAATAGGGCAGAACAATTCACTGAAATGTTAACAAAATCACAATATTGCCAGGTGCAGTATCCAAATCACAAAACTTAATTTTAGTAGTATTTTCAGTGAACATTTAAATTGGGAATTGGTATTGGAATATATTAAAAAATATATTTATTTATTTATTTATTTATTTATTTATTTATTTACTTACCATATTTTTAAGCTCTAAAACTGGATTGCCAGGATTAACTCCAGATGAGCATACTGCAAACTGGATTGCCAGGATTAACTCCAGATGAGCATAACTTGCAAACTCCACAAAGAACAGACCAGCACCGGAAATCAAACTTGATCCTTGGTGCTGTGAGGCGGAATTGCTAACCACTGACCCATGACACTCATGTCACCCCCTTACCGGACAGTGATGTTTTAGGGTGCTTTGACTCCGACCCTGTTTTGTCCATTTTAATGAAAACAGGGTGCGTTTACTCCGGCAGTTCAGTTTGTCTGGAGAAAGTAGCTGCACAAACAAGTGAAAGTGGACCAAACAAGTTAAATGTGGACTCAGCTCAGTTCCAAGTGAGCCAAGGTTGACCTTGTTAACAAGTTAGAATGTAACCTGACTGAACTTGATGAAGTGAACCAAAATAAAGAGCTTTCCGGCTCAAAAGTCAACACTGACGTGAAGCTGCTGCTGGACAGACAGAGACAAAATGGAGAAAAGGTGAGGTGAGACTCTTCTCAAAATATGGGCTGATCAAAGCATTTACTAATGCTTCAGGAAAGATAAAAAAAAAATATACTGGTCTACTTTGCTACCTTTTTGTGCTTTCCATTGTTCCAGTATTTCTCTATTTTTTGCAATATGTTGTTGTCCATGAGCAGAGGTTCTCCGGTAAAATCTTAGTCCAATAGACGGGCGACCTGATTCAGCCATAGGTCCTCCTATTGTAACAAGATATTTAGCCTCATATTTACTGTTTAAGTCTGACTTCTCTTTTTCTTGTGTTTTTTTTTTCTTTTTCGAGTGGTTTGTGGTAATCACACTTATTCCCAATGCTCAACTTATCAACTGAATCTTGAAAGAGTCTAATTTTCTTAACACGAGTGGTATTATCTACCTTATTCTGCTTTGCTCCACGCTTGTTCCCAGAAACATTTGTGAAACTAGAGACACTGCCCTGGAAAGAATTATCTAATCCCACTGACAGAATTTTGCTTGTTTTAAGAAAAAAAAAAAAAAGATTTTAAGGGTGAAAATGACAGAATTTTTGCAGTGAGTGTTGTTGTTTGCAAAACAGTTGGGAGCAGAGCCTTCTCCTGTGTGGACATTTCTCTCTGGAACAAGCTCCATGTTCTTGTCGGGGAATCAGACGCTCTCTCAGTATTCAAATCTAGTTTCAACAGCCATTTATTCAGCACCACCTACAGCCCTCTCAGCTGCATCTGCCAATCACTAATTTCTCCTGTGGACCATCCCTCAGCTCCCATTTTCACTCAAGACACAGGCATATGTGGTCGCACATGCTCAAATGTGCACACACGCAAACCGGTGCACAAGCTCAATCGCCGTTTCTCACTGTGATGTATCTTTTGCTCTTCTTCTCCTTGTTTTTACTCTACTCTTTGACAAGGATAAACAATTTGCATTCATTTATTGTCTGTAAGGAGCATGGCATGTCGGGACAGATTGCACCGCACAACATGCCACTGGTGCGGTGAAAAAGGCTGAATAAATTTAATGTTATTCAAATGAGCACGGCAGGTGAGGCACGAGAGCCAATCACATTCAGCCAAGTAGCCGCACTTGGTCTGCAGGTGCTGTCAGTTGTGATCTAACCAGGTCTCGCGAAACTCTCGACAAAGTGGAGACCTCGAGCCAGCCGGGCTCCTGGTAACAAGGCAGTGAGTGACTAAGTGTGTGAGTGCATTATTGCAATGTCATTTTTATTTACTCTCACAAATAATCTGTTTCTCCATTCGCCCCCTGCCCTTCTCTGTCAGAAATGCTCACACACACACACATACACACATGAGCACATGCACTGTGATTGTTAGTGAACTGTCTATCTGTCAGTGCAGCTCTGGCCCCAGGCTGGCAGTTTAAAATCCACCTATAAATACACATCAGCCAGATAATGACAATCGCTGTCAACGATGACCTGTGTGTGTGTGTCTGTGTGTGTGTGTGTGTACATGAGCCACTAAGCATGAGTGGGTGAGTACAGTGTGAATGTATACCTACTTTTACATGTGCACACTATGTGTATGTACATGTGTTTGTGTGTGTACATGTGTGTACATGTATTTTTCGTCGTGTGTTGTTCTTTTCTCAACATGTCTGGAACAAGATATCTTATCATTTCAAGTCGGTCTCATTGGAATTCCATCTGTGCATAACTGCATTTGTTATAAGCATGTGATATCGCTCTGTGAAGTGAAATTGGACATACTGTATGCTTGTGAAGAAGGTAGTTAGTGGAGAAGTCCTACATCAAAGATGCTTCATAAAATCAAGGGGAATTTCAAGTTTAATCTCGGGTCACCTCAGTCAAAACTAATCCCTCCTGAATCGCGCAGTGAAACCTTTTGTTTATGCCGGATTTAGTTGAACTTTCAGTGGCTTCTGCATCATGCACTAAGCACCTCAGTCTGCACACCGTTCTTCACTTCTTACAATAATTAGCCTAGTAGCTCATGAAAGGCAAAGCAGATTTAAGTATTCCTTTCTGGAAATAAAGCCATGACTTTGATTAACTTAGTTTAGGCTCTGGAAATCCCACTCCAAAATAAGTTGTAAGTTGTCAGTGCTGCATCCCTAAAAGGCAACAACATAACAAAAAATAAAAGAAAAGAAAAAGAATAAATAAATGAATGCAGTCAGTGTTGGTGTATGGTTTATCTTGTGCTTAACAGTTAATATTTAGTATGTATGAGTCAATATCTCATACATACAAGATATTTTCTTGTACATATAATATTAGCAAGGTTTCCTCCAACACTATGTACACAATAAATATACAGTGAAATAAAAAAATAAATAAATAAAATAAAATTACCATCTTCCATACAAGGTATAAATGTTTCGAACCAAAGTGCTACCATATGGCCATGAAAAAGAAAGAAAGAAAGAACAAAAAACTACTTGAAATTCGTCCTTATGTTATCCTCAATAACAAGTTTGAGTATAACTTCCATGTTTTATCATAGTGATGAATCATAACATATTTCATTTTGTATAGGTACCAGTGTTTTCGTTTTTTTTTTTTTTTTTTTCTTTTCAGTAGGGGATATCTCCTTTTTTGGGGTGAAAATGGAGGTTTCATTTTTAAAGATTAGCGCTTCCGTTAATTTTCATTGCAAGTTATTTTAAAGCACTAAAATCAAGCTCCAGCTGCTGGTAGGCGTACGTTGTTTATGTTTGTTGTTTCTGCTGTGTGTGTTATCTCTGCGTGTGTGCGCGTGTGCATGAAAGGGTGGCAGTGTTGATCTTGTCGATGGAATTATGGCGTTTAAATGACTCCAGCAGATGTTGTTGTCAGAGAATGAACTCTCTAAGTGCGAGGTGATCTGATGAGATTACCCTTCAAGGACAAACTTCATTGGCTCTGTAAATCAACAAAGGGCTCATTTTGGAAGAATTACGCTGCCATCTCTCAGTTGATGGAGAAAGAGATGACAGTTAGAGGTGATTAGTTAAGCTGTTTAGGTGATTTGTTGTTTATGTACGTATGAGTGTATGAAAACAAATGAGAGAGATAGAGTGGGTGTTGATGCCCATTGTTGTAATTACACTAATCACCACTAGATGTTGCTGAAGAGTCCATATCACTGTTTGATCCTGATATCAGTTCTCAGCTGGACTGGTCTCTGCATCCACGTCTGTCCATGGTCATTTGGTCCAGCCACTGGCTAGCTTAAGTCATTCATTTTTATTTGGCAAAAGTGCTGTAATCTAAAATGCTTTGTACAATGTTTAAACTCAAAATAAATAGGAAAGTGCATGACATGACATGAAAAAATAACAGCAGCTAGAGATTAATTCCGACATCAAAAACTCTGTTCTATAAGTTAAAACAACAGGACAATAGAATATTTAGTTGCTTTGATGAAAAGGATTAACACAAGAAAACTGCTTTGTGAAATGAATCAGTCATAAGTCTGATGTGAACTTGCAGGTTGCACTGGCTTTGTCAGCCTGAAGGTCTTTTGCTGATGGAAAAGGGTTTGTTTACCACAACCAGCTCTCTCTGGTTAGCTAGCTAGCAAGTGAGTTGGCACAATATCAACACGACTGGATTTCTGTTTCTCATCTCGTGCCCTGATGTGCTGAGGCTGAACAGGCATTCGATATGTGGAATTGACTGGGAGGCCACCACGGAGCGCCCATAAGGCCTGAAGGTGCAGGACACAGCACACAGGCTACAGGCAGGCTGTGGCCACCGGTGGCCCAGGACAGCCAGGCAAGAGCCAAGGACAACCTGTCAGCTTAGTGTGTCCGCAGCTTTAGACCTGAGTTTTTATTACAACAGCTTAGGTCTATATGGGAGTCAGCTAAGAAAGGAAAAAAAAAGCAACTTTTTACTGTCTGTTTAGGAACCTGCGCCCATGGTTTACAAACCATACTCTTGGATTCATAATTCGTGCTCATAGATTATGAATCCATGCCCACAGAGTTGTAAACACTGCCCTCAAATTTCAAGGGCAAAGCCATGGGCAGTGCACACAGGTTTCTAAACCAAGAGTACACATTTTTTTTTTTTTTTTCCCTCAGTTGGCCCAAGGGTGCTCCGTAGGCCCATATGTTTTTCCTTCCTCATGAATCTATACAGTAATGAAACACTGTTTTTGATGCAAATTGAACTTTTTTGTATGTCTGTTTTCATTTTTGTTTTGACAAGGTGGACCCATGTGCCTGTGTCCACTCAGAATTCACATGTGGCCCACTTATGGACCACAGGCCACCAGTTGCCACATTGGCTCTAAATATGGTCCAACCTCTCCAATAAACACTCATTAACACAGTAAAATTTAAAGTGTTTAGATTGATAATGTAATCACTGTTGGATAATACAATACAGGGGGAACAGATGGATTTGGCAAGAGCAGAAATCCGTTTAAAATTTTACTGCATGCGCTGGCATTGTGAGTTAGGGAGAGATACAGTGAGAAAGTGAAAGGCATGGACGATTACGGAGAGGGATTTGGAGGGAAGTAGAGAGAAATCTATTCTAAATGTTCTCAAACCTGTTTGAGACAAGAATCAATCAGCTGGCACTGTGAGGGAGAGACAGACAGAGGAAGGGATGGATGGATGGATCGAAGAGGGATGGATGGATTGACAGAGATAGAGAGTGTAATAGGCTCTAAATATGACCACCTGTTTGAGATTTTCCTGGATAGCTGGCCTTGTGAGCGAGGGAAGGGAGCCACAGACGATTCGAAGTCAACAGAAAAATTATAAGTACCTCTTTCAGATCATGCTGCATGCCACGGCATTGTCAGAGTAATATATAAAATGAATAAGGGAGAGAGGGATTAAAACGGAGTGAAGATGGAGCCTTTGAAGGAATACTTCATCCATAATTCATGATATTTGTATCAAGTACTCACCATGCACTGCCTTCAGTGCCTGACAAAGGAAATTTTACTCTCAAGCTCTCATGGTAAACTCGTATTCCAATAAATGCTAGCCATCTCTCATCGGTGAGAAAAAAAAGAGGGTCCATGCTTTTACAACAGCAAAACAACATCAAATGTTTTGTTTTGTCATGCAGTATGATTCAAGTCTCCAGTCAGCCTGAATTGAAAAATACCAAACCTATGCTTTAATAAATAGTAGGCCTGTTTTGTTTTGCTTGCAAGTATCACTGTGAAGTGAATAGAGCCAATGGATAAACAAATGTGTGCCCTATTTCATCTGTTTAGTCATTCATGTATTTTTCTCATTTCTTTTTTAACAAGTGTGGATAATGTATATATTCCTACCAAAAAGAGAGAAAGAGGAAGATAAAGGAGATATTTTATTATGTCATTTCCTCTATTTTTTTTCCCTCAACATGCTACTCCATCAGCTGGTAAGGGAGAGACCAAGCCAGAGAAAGATGGAGGAGAGAGAAGTATAAAAAGATACATTTTAAATATGACACCCTGTGTGAAACTTTGTTGAGAGGAAGGGAATGAACGACGAATGGCTGAGAGTAGCCAAAAAGATTTGTTCCACATATGCTGACCCATTTGAGACCTTAGTCAATTAGCTGGCATGGTAGGGGGAAGTGTGCACGGGCTGGGAGTGGAGTGATAAATATATTCAGAATAGGACCACCTGTTTAGAGGTGCCACTGGATGAACTGGCAACGCGAGACACTGAAAGACAGGGAGAGACAGATAGATGGATGAATAGGACATGGATGGATGGACAAGAGGAAAGACGGGTGGATTGACAGGACCTGAGAGAGAAATATGTTCCAGATAGAACCACCTGTTTGAGCTCTTAATGGATGAGCTGGCAGCATGAGAGAAAATGAGGGCGAGAGGAAGGAGACAATATTAATAAGCTAATAATCTTAGCATCTGAATTCACAGCAGGGACTCGGGGACAACATAAAGACATTAAGTGTGAGATGGGCTGGCAGAGTGAAACCCTCTCAATGAAAGGACGACAACAGAGAGATGGCAAGGGAGGAGATGCATTAAAATGCCGGTGCTCCTTGCCTCTTAAGTTCCTGTGACAGCCAAACACCCCGCAGATTTTTAATGATTCCCTGCCATCCACAATGCTTATCCCTCACCTGTTCTGCTCTCTCTGTCCTTACCTCCCTTTTTACCCTCTTTTTTTTCCCACCTCTCTCTCTTACCCTGTAGCACTAGTTATCTGTCCTCTCTACATCCTTTGCATGTCTCTCTTTCTCCCCCTAGCTACTCTCAGTCACCGCATCTCATGAATGGAACAATATGCCAGGAAAAACCCAAGAAGCTGCACCAATTAATGGCCATTTTCCACAATGTTGACATCATCGCTCAATGCAATTATTGAATTCTGACTGTCTTATTCACCCTACAAGCTGTTTTATTTATAATTTTACATAATTTCCATACTGTCTTCTCTTTGTATATATATTTTATTGTACATGGGCTTTGTGTTAATGCAGTTACTGTGTGTTTATACAGTGCCTAACCTAAATTAACTAAACTGTCTTTCCCTCCACTCCTAAGATCATAATTTGTTTATTTGGTGTCACTAATTATGTTGTGGATGCATCCCAAAAAGTCAAAGCAGTACTATTAGCCCAAAAAAATATAAAATAAATAAATAAATAAATAAATCCTAGCTTCTCAGTCTATTCAAATTGGCAAGTAGCATACACATTACATCTGCATGCTAGGGGATTTTACCCATCTGACAACTAAAAGGTTACTGTCTAGCACACACTGTTTCAAATATAACAAACAGCAACCAGTATGGCACTTGGAAATGTGTGTTTCACTTTCATTTTCACAAGAAAAGGATCTGTCAGATAGGATGAGATACAAGAGCAGAGCTCCCTTCTATTTCACTTGCACAGCCTTAAAACCAATTGAACAAAAGTGGAGATTGGTCTGTCTGGTGCACAAATCCAAGGCTCCTGACATCAACAGGATGATCAGATTCTGGAAAATTGCCTGCCTTAAAAACAAAAATTACCTTTGAAAATGTCGCTGTCTGAAAGGGGGGCATTTATCTGTAGAAAACACTGCATGAAAAAAAAAAAGTTATTTAAAGAAAGTCAAGCTGATGTTTGATAGGCTAAAGCAACAAATAAAATGAGAGTGGCTGTCTTGTTTGCTCCAAAGCCCTCCCATCAAAAGTCATATGTAGGTGTGCCAGTGCTCTTTTCACAGACCATGCTGGTGTCTTTCTGAGCAAAGAGGATCAGATCCACAGCTCAGAGGTGGAGGGAACAGAGAGTGTGTCCCTAGCCTTTCCTATATAAGTTTCCTCAAAGTAATTTCAAAACAATCATATCTCCTAAAAATTACATTCCTATGTACCTTAATTGCATTCTTGATTACTTTTCTCTATTTCTTTCTGGTGTGACTACAATCATGTGATAGCTTACAAATAAACGTAATCCAGCTACAAAAAAAAAAACAAAACAAAACAAAAAAAAAAACGTAACAGAGAATGCAGTTTAGCTGTATGAAAATGTGATTTTTAGGAGACATGTAAAACATGTAAAACAGTTTTCCATCAATCCCATTATTTTCTTATCAAGGGAAAACTGCCACACCCCGTATTCAATCACCTACAGTATCACAATGGGCAAGATTAGTTATTTGTTCTACAATCACAAGCAATTATGATTAACTTTTCTAAAATTATGTCTATTATGTGAATATCAATTAATTTATCGAACATGAGAATATTGTACATTACATTATGGTTTAAGGTGCACTGCATACAGGACATCTCTCAATATCAAACGCTCCTATCACATCCCATGCAACCAATCTTACTTCAGTGCCAGTCACTTGCCAAACACAACTCAACTCTGCTTCATAGTCACACACTTAGCATCGCTTTAATGCCAGCTCTGTGTCAGACTCAGTTTTGGTGAAGGCTGGCAAGCAGTCAGGCTTCATAAGCGTGTTAAACGTTTTTGTCGTTATGTCAGCAGGAAGGCAGCCTCGGAGATACAGAGCGCTCATGGAGTAATGCCACACTCTTAGCAACTAAACAGCATGATGGCAGAGCCGCCTGGCTTGTAACACACACTCTCTTAAAAGGGAGATGTCCTCTGTTTTATTTCTTAAGACTACACTCTCAAATATTACAAACAACATCCTGATAGCTACGTGAAAAGACTCAGGGCAAAGATTTGAGAGAAATGCAACTTAAAAATAAACTGGTTGGTAGGCTATTGGTATTGGTCATGATTATTTTATACCCTGCCCTCCCCTAAGAAATGATTTTTGTTGTTGTTGTTGTTGTTGCTGCTGCTGTTTCTGCTAGTAGGTCCTTGTAAATAAGATATTGTCCTTTAAATGATGCATTAAATGAGGAATACATGAGGAAAATGAGGGAATGAGGAATTAGGAAAACACAGCAAATTTTCCATGAAATGCAAGTGTTCACTAAATTTTGATTTAAATATATTTTAAATGTTTTATTATTACCATTATCAATATTATTATTGTTGTTGTTGCTGTTACCATTGGTATTATTCCTGTCTTTAATGATTACATCATTCCCAACCAGTGGGCCTGAACAAAAATTTCAACTGATAAAAATATGAGATTTTTTTTTTTTTTTTTTTTTGACATTCACAGCCCTCCCATCAAATAAAACTGCTTTTCTTGCCCTGTCTGATCACCCATTTGCACTTTTAAAAGATGCCCCTCTTGTGTCTCACCCTGTTTGAAGATCTCATTTGCACAGGGAATACATCAAAAACATTGCCACTTCTTCATGGGCAGCACAGTGTATGTATAAATGGATATATGATGTTCTGTTTAATTTGTCTACATCACTCAGCTACTGTCAATACACATCATGCTCACTGGTTGAAGTAATTGGCCATGTCTCCTATCTTTGCATCTATTCACCTGTTTAGATATGGTTGATTTGGTTGTGCATACCATTGCCATATCTCATAAATTCATCCTGTGAGGAAAAACAGTGTGAATATTAAGAGATCACAGGTGATGATAACAGCTTTAATCTTATTTGCTAAGCTTGACAAAATATGTGCAGCAGAGAGATGAGATC
The DNA here is from genome assembly GCF_902150065.1 of Myripristis murdjan. NCBI lineage: Eukaryota > Metazoa > Chordata > Actinopteri > Holocentriformes > Holocentridae > Myripristis > Myripristis murdjan. The sequence continues at coordinate 11,646,954 of NC_043991.1, read as the reverse complement.
CTAAAAAAGACCAGTTATCTATAAATTAATTTTAATAATTAAATGATTAGACAATGATAACATCACTAATCTTCTTGAGAGTTTTTTTCTCTCTTATACGGAGTTATGCATAAACAATTACACATATACACTCAGTGTCCACTTTATTTGGTCCACCTGTACAATCTAATGCAGTTCAGTGCAGTTCAGCTCTGCCATAAATTATCCCTTTTAACAAAGTTTAAAATGTTGTTGACATTGGGGAGAATGTGTTAATTGAATTTTGTGTTTATTACTGAGGTTGTAGTTTGCAGAGGTCTTGTACTGGACTACATTATACTGAGAGGTGTTTCTATTTTTTTGTCCTCCCTATTTATATACAATGAGGGGGACAGAATAGTGGAAACAGCTCTCAATAAAATGCTGTCCAGTACAACAGCACCACTAACTATGAGCTCAGTGCCAAACATAGAACTGAATGAACACTTCTGTTACTGTGACAAAAAGAAAACCTGAGCATTATAGGCATCATAAAAGGAAACTTTATGGCAAAGTTGTATTGGATTGTATTAGACTGTGGAGGTAGACCTAATAAAGTGGCCACTGAGTGTATAACATATACAAGTTAATTCTTGTGACTGTGACACATGAAAGTTTCCCCGTAACTGTTGAATCAAGTGAGAAAAATAATTCATTAGATTCCACACTCCCATGAAACAGGCTCATTTGAGCTGACTCGCATTAGGAATCACAATTTAATTAAACTACTTTGTTCACAAAGAGGAGCTTGAGGAAACTGCATTCGTGTCGAAGCAGAGTCAGTGGTTTTCTTTTGTTGACTAAAGTACAGAATGTTGTGTTTTGAGGTGTGGCAATGTGCTTGTTGATTCTCAATATGAACAGCCTATGGAAATGTATTTTCTGAGGGCATTCACTTTAAAAAAAAAAAAAAAACAAAAAAAAAAACAGTCCAGATAATGATCCCATAATTCTGACTTAATTACATGACAATTGAAATAGTTAGCTCGATAAATCAAAATGGGGATGATGCGCTTGTAGAGGTGCATTTCACAGAAAGCCAACATGCTTGAATCCAGTTGTGTTTCCACATGGCTTGAGACATTGGGACTTGTGTCTATTAGTGTTTTTGAATATATTGTAGATGGCATAGTTAATAGTTTGTGGACTTTGCACAGGGACATTAGGACTTGGGTTCACCTGATCTGGCATACATTACTGTGTAATGAGTTGAGCCAATAAGGCACAGTCAGAATTCTGAGGTAATTATCTCATTAATTTGAAGAAGAAAGCAGGGTAAATATTTTAGTTTTGTTTTGTTTCCAGAAAACCTTTCTTCAAAATTTCAAAGCATGTGCGCAGATGAGATGCTGCAAATCAAGTGTGCTGTGTGCCAGACACGCAGGTAGAGAGAGAGAGACTAAGGAATAGCAGGGGCAGGGAACAGAGACAGACAAAAACCAAAACACACCAAGCACTCACTGAAATGTAGTAAAAATGCTGAAAATGAACATAGACACGCTCACACAGATAGGCTGACTGCTGTCACAAAGGAAGGATCGTGACAGTGCCCCCATCTCAACAGGTGCCCTGACAGACTTGCCCAGAGGTGAAGGGATATCAGGTGGGGACAGAAGGACTCAATTAGATCACCGAGTAGGCAAAGGAGGTGTGAAACAAAATGTCCTTGTGGGGCTAGCACTCATTGCCTAGGTCAGTTAAGTAATGGGTTAAGGCCTTACGAGGGCATTTAGGGCCCTATCTTGTGCCACCCGCAATCCGCTGCCACTGCCCGCTACCCGCAAATTGCGGATTTAGGAGCTTCCGCTATCCCTAAACGGTATCTTGCGCCACCCGCTACCCGCTATCCTTATGCCGACTCCGTCATTTGCGCCTGGAGGTGTGTCCGTGGGCGTGTTTCATGCGCATTCCCTAAAGTTGCTATCTTGCGCACACACTTGTTTGGGCTGTTACGAGAGCGCGCCCAGGCGGCTTCAATGCGCACCCCGACGGAGCCTCACCACGCACACGGTCGGACTGATACCGGGACGCCGCCGAAATGGACTGAGTATATTACTCATATAGACTGTTTAGAGGAAAGACTGTTTTAATTGGACACTTACGCCAGCACGTTTTATTGTTTTATCATAAGCCAGCAGCTGTGCTATATTTTTATTTTTAATATTTTATTTGCCCAATCTACCTTGTCAATAAATTAGTTTACACATAGTTCCACCTCTGCCTCTTGTGTGTGTGTGGTGTGGCCGGGGATTTTACTCAATCAGTACAACCATGTGACACGTCCACTTGGACACATGTGGCTCCACCTCCCGAATTAACTCGCCTATAATATAATATATCATATGTATATATATATAAAGCCAACTTGCTTTAGCCTCAGTAGAAGCCCTGAGAAAATCTACCTCCCTCTCTCCATCGCGGGTTTAGGATTTAGGATTTAGGATAGCGCAGCCTGCCCTTAAAGGCAATGGCACCTGGCACACTGATTGGTTTAACTGGCGTAACGCCCAAAACACGCCTATTCATAATATAGCGGGTAGCGGAGGTGTTTTGCGGATAGCGGGAGGTGCACAAGATAGCAACTTTTACGGGGGAACGCCTCTTTCTAAATCCTAAATCCGCAAATAGCGGGTTTAGGGAGTCTGGCGCAAGATAGGGCCCTGAGTCTCTCATGACCAGAGACCAGGGCCAGAGGAAGAAGCTGGGGACAGGGCCAGGGGCTGGTGGAACATGCACAAGGAACTGGTGCTGCAGGGACACAAGCACAGAGAGCAGGGTAGTTTGCAGGTGTGGTGCAAGGCTGAATGGGAACCACCTGAGGGGGAGCTGCAGGCCGGGGGTATGCCGACTGAAGCCGGCCTGCTGATCCTGAGGCTAATGGCTGTGCTGCGGCAGTGGCCTCGGTGGCAGGCTGAGGAGGAATCTCTGGCAAGGGGGAAGTGGGATGTGCCGGGACAGGGGAGAGGTGACTGGAGAGGATGAAAGCCAACAGGAACAGGTTGAGGGAAGCTTGGAGCCAGTGCTACGGTGAACATGACTGGGCTCACAAGTAACTGGACAGCTTGAGATGAACCCCTGATGAGATGAACCCCCCACTCTTTGCAAAATGAAGCCATGCAATTTATGGGAAATGTTCCCATGGTCTCATTTGTTTATGATGATTACACAGTGCTATGACAGTTTTGACAGTGAAATATTGTGAAATATGGATGGTTAAAAATGCAGCGCACAGCAACATTTATGTCACAGCTGATGGCCTCTACCCTGTCAAGATGTCCATCAGTCTTTTGTAGAGTTGCACTTACAGTGAATGTTTCATCTAAAATCTGTTTCAGAGAATCAAGTGCTATATTTCTTGTGAAGACTTGCAAGCTGAGCTTCTGACACACTGTCAGTCCACCAGGCCAACGCTCATGTCAAACTCTGCACATCTTTTTTTAGGAGGGAGCTGTGGTCTCTTACATAAAGCAGGCAGCTCATATCACAGATTTTTTTTTTTTTTTTTTTTTTTTTTTTTTTTTTATAAAAGGAGAGATGACTAATTCCTGCAACTGTGGTGAAAGACAGAGAGCACGAGTCATTGACTCACTGTCTTTCTGTCTCATGCTCTCCGACTAAGACTTTTTATTTTATATATTTTATTATTTGGATAGATAGATAGATAGATAGATAGATAGATAGATAGATACAGATTTTTTTTCATATTTAAGATATTTAATGCAAAACCTCTGCCTATTGTCTGTAATGCAGGGTCTTACTGTGTTTGCCCTGTTTTTTAATCTTTCAGCTGTAATATTATAGTCTGTTGCACACCTTAGACTGACTTAAATACACCGTGTTACAGCAATGCACTGAGGCTGCAGGCAGGGAGATACAGTGGGCCTCATTTATCAAACTTGTGCCAAAATGGACGGTGATCCTGTCGTAGGGAATCACACAGATACTGCTTCACATTTGATGTATCAAGCTGGTGCACAGTCCTCGAATGAGAGGTGATTTGAGTGTAGATTGATGAATTGCCTCCAACTGGTACAGCAATCCTGTTCGCCACAGGAATCAAGCCTAAATGTACCCTGCATATACATAATTATTTACAAGAACACATCATAAATTATAGAGTATCTTGCCTTAATGAAGCATTCAACAGGCTTCATGAACTAAGGCCCAAGGAGGACTGTGGCATTTCATGTTGTAAATTGTTGGGATTGCTTGAAATATCCAGATTTTCGCAGTGTTTAGCAGTGCCATTTTTTTTTTTTTTTTTTTTTTTTTTTCAAATTTCACCGGTGCTAACCTGTGCTACAGCACTTGGCAAATCAAGGACAGACACCAGTGGTTTCACTTGCACCCCCACAAATCTTTGATTAATCAACCCTTTAACCTGTGATTGTAAATCGTCCATCTCAACAGGACAAACAGTTCATGCCCTGCGTCCTTACCTTTCTTGAAATTAACACAAAGAAGAAAAAATAAATTATTGATTTTAGAGTATGCTTGAACAAATACATACTCATATTTCTTTTGTGGGAGCAGCATAACTACTTGGTTAACAGTGATTGATCACAAACTGACCTGGGATTCTAAAATGTAAATTGCCTATGAGAAATGTCTGCAGCAGGAGGGTAGAGGGAGAGAAATATGGGTCTTATTCTATCGCTCATTTGTTTTGACATTGTTTTGTTGCGTGGTTTTCCTAACTAACTGTGAACAATAAGAACATGATAAACAAAATAGCCACTATGGCAGGTACACTGGGGGCATTTCAGTAGCCTAGCATCTTTATCTGAGATCCGAGCAACCAGGTGGTGGTTGCTAATGATGCAGCGCACTGTCTCAGTAACAGATATGAGTTAATACCCTGGGGAAGAGGATACAGGGTACTGCAACTCTGTAAATCTCTTGTGCCAGTTAGTATTGGATTTAGGAACAGGCCTTTATAAATTGTACTTGTGATTTATTTGTTATTGTATGGTTGATATGCATTCTTGTGCAACTGTCTTTGTTTATGTGAATGTTTTTTACTGTAGTGCAGATATTTGTTTGGGTAATTTAACTGCTGGTGGGCACAAAATGAATTTCCCCTAGCTAACTACAGTATTGAGAAAGCAGCTCTAATTCAGTGCATGCTTTTTTGAAGCACTTTTCTTGACTTTTATTCAGCAGTTGGCCTACATATTGGTTAAGGGTGCACCCCTCTAACCTTCAGGGTCCCACTTTATAATAATTAACTGTATAGCTTTAATACAGAATAACAATCTTAAATAACTGAAGTCTCTTGTCACTATTTCTCATATTCAAATGGCAGGCTGAATCAAAAGAGTTGGAGTTCTCTGGTGCAGTTTAATCTTTGTACGGTTGCTCCATAAGTGAATGGAGTGATCACAGAAACCATGACATATAGCTATTTTTAATACCTGAAAGACAAAAGACAGTGTTATTTACAAAGGGAGAAGGAAGCGCTGCATTATTGATTGGTTTTTGCGTTATCGATTGGTTCACAGATCAATTTGGGCTTTCTAGTCATACTTTATGGAAGTAGTTCTCAACTGGTGGGTCATGATCCAGAGGACTGCTGGTTAATTTGTCGTTGATGGTGGACATGTGAGTCCAATTCATCAAAAGGAAAAAAAAAAAAAAAAATTCTAAGTGTAAAGTGTAAATTCAGTACTTTCATTTTGAACTACTATTGCTGCACTTAAGCAAGACCAGCTTCGTAAATGAAGAGGAGGCTAGCTAGGTCCACAAAATGGCCAAACACAAGAAGGATACTTTACTTGCTTTACTTTATCCTGACTTTTCAGTTTATTTTGAGTTTTAACAATGCATGACATTGCAGATTGCTGCACTCTTCATTTCACGATTTTATTTTCATTTTATGTGTGGACCGTGACTCTAAGTGTGGAGCCTGAAACTAGACCAGTTGCGTACCGCTGCTTTAAAGTGAACAAATTCAATCGAGTCACAGAAGGAACTGAGTTTAAGTTTATAAGTGCCCGTAGTCGATCTGCAATCCATCCATTTCTAAGTGCACCTGTGAACACAACATGAGAATTTGGCACAAAGGTGG